>NW_026111838.1:165000-187500 GCF_024679095.1 Eriocheir sinensis
ACGCCAGCCTCGGAAATATAAGGATGATGAGACATATAATCAGTCTATCAGTGGGGGCATACTCCTGGGGGCGCATCACCTCACCCACTCTAGGACGCCATTACCGCATCATCGCCCAGACAAGGTCAAGGAGGCCCCGCAATGACTCTGGAGGTAAACTGGACGTGAAAATCTTGTGGTCAGAAATATATAGGTATGTCTGCCTTGAAATAGTTAGGCTCGTATCCCTTTGATCCCTGACTGGACTCGATTTTAGGCCTTCAGTAAATGCCTATATTGTGGTTTAGGCCTAATTAATTACTTTAAGTGTGGTGAAGTTACTTTCCTGCCTTTTAAATTAACAAGGAAGCAAGATTAGTTAATATACAAGACATATCACGTGCTGGACTCGTGCTAAGTCACTCCACACTAGACCATATATTTTTTTGATACCTAATAAATAGTTTTGATGTTATTTAAGTCACTCTCATGCTTTTAAAGTTAATAAATAAGAAATAATTGTTAATGTCGAGGTAAATATCGTTAGGCCCGTCGCCTTTCACCCAGCCCGCCATTTTAAGCCTGGCGGTCGGAATGGCTCCACCTTTTTTGGAATACCTCGCTGGGAACGCCGGGAATCCTGGAATGGCAGGTGGGAACAGGAGCAGGAGGGATGGGAGCAGGGATGGGGTCAGCAGGAGGAGGAGGAGGGAGGCCAGGAAGAGGAGGAGGAGGAGGAGAAGAGGGGGAAGGAGGAGGAGAAGAGGGGGGAAGGAGGAGGAGGAGAGAGCTTCCCTTTCCTCTCTCTCTCTCTCTCTCTCTCTCTCTCTCTCTCTCTCTCTCTCTCTCTCTCTCTCTCTCTCTCTCTCTCTCTCTCTCTCTGGTTGGCCCTCTTAACTTTTTCAGATATGTGTCCTTCGAATGTTAACAGCCCATCAGTTAAAGCTCCCAGATCCTTCTCTCTCGTAACCTCCTTAATTTCTGTCCTATCCGATCCTTCACGGACGTAATGTACCGTGTCCTCTGGTGCTCGGTGTATCCTGAGGTGACCACACTTATCAGGATGAAATGGAAGTGTGTCTTGCTGGGAGTCAATCCTTCTAAAAACCTTCGTGTTATCGGCAAATACGAAAACACTTAACTTGATGTTCGTAGGCAAGTCATCAATGAACGGGGAGAAACGGACTGGTCCCAGCACACTGCCCTGTGGAACTCCGCTTGCTACACTCTGCCACCTAGAACGCTTCCTCGTGAAATGGACTCGCTGTTCTGTCAGTCAGGAAATTTGCAGTCCACTGGTATATATATATCGCCTGTTATCCCATAATTTGTTAGTTTTTACAGGAGTCCTCTCGTCCATCCCATGTACCATTTGGAGGACTGAAGACCTTCCCGGTATAACCCCAAACTGTCTGTCCGATATTGACTTTTGCTTCAGTAAATGCTCCGTTACTTTCTCTCGTAGAATCGACTCCCTAATCTCACTCGCCACACTAGTCAGGCTCACTGGACGATAGTTAATGGTTCGGATTCTTATATATCGCCCCCACATTACCAGTCTCCCAATCGTTTCGTACCCCTCCCTCTTGAAGCGATGTGTTTAAAGTATTTACAAGTACATCGCGCACCTCCTCACAAGCTACTTATAAGGCCAGGCGGCATATAAGTAGCGCCGACAAGGGGAAACTCTACAGGAATTTAAGTGATGTTTTCAGCATTGAAGATGAGGAGGATGGTAACTATTACTACTTTTACTACTATTTCAAGGCCCTCTAGCTCACTTATGGGATGGGTTACGGGAATGGGAATGGTATGGGTGGATAGGAAATTTAATTGGCTTTTCAACCATGTAAAGGAAAGTTTGTAAAGGTGGCGGGAAAGTAGTGAAAAGTTGGAAAAAGTAGGGAGGTGTGACAGCGAAAAGTGAGGTAAAATTCCATGTTCTAGTTTGTGTCATCTGACTTTATGGCCCCATAGCTCAGTAATGGGGTGGGTTATGGGAATAGGAATGATATGGATGGACTGGGAATTTAATTGGCTTTTCAACCATGTAAGGGAAAGTTTGTAAAGGTGACGGAAAAGTAGTGAAAAGTTGGAAAAAGTAGGGAGGTGTGATGGCAGAATATGAGATAAAATTCTATGTTCTGGTTTGGGTCATCTGAGTTTATGGCCCCATAGCTCAGTAATGAGATGGGATATGGAAATGGTAATGATATGAAAAATAGGGAATGTAATTGGCTTTCTAACCATACCAAGCAAATTATCTTAAAGTAAAGGAAAGATGGTGAAAAATAAGAAAATGTGAAGAGGTGTGACATGAAAACTTGCATGGAAATCTGTTGTCAGATTTGGGTCATCTAAGTTCATGGCCCCATAGCTCAGTAATGGGGTAGGTTATGGAAATGGTAATGGTATGGAAAGATAGAGAAGTTAATAGGCTTTCTAACTATACCAAGCAAGTTATCTTAAAATGATGGGAAAATAGTGAAAATTAAGAAAAAGTGAAGAGATGTGACATGAAAACTTGCATGGAAATCTTTTTGCCAAGTTTGGGTCACCTAAGTTTATGGCCCCATAGCTCAGTAATGGGGTGGGTTATGGAAATGGTAATGGTATTGAAAGATAGAGAATTTAATAGGCTTTCTAACCATACCAAGCAAGCTATCTTAAATTAATTAGAAGGTAGTTAAAAATAGGAAAATATAATGGGATGTGAAAATAAAAAAATGATTAAGCATATATTTACTTCAGATTGGTTGTTTGAAATTTTACTACTACTACTACTACTACTACTACTACTACTATTTCCATTGCAGAAGGACCATTCGGCGGAGCGAGGGAGATAGAGCGAGAGGGAGAGTTAGAGCGAGGATTAGAGCGAGTGGACCTGAGGGAGAGATTGAAGCAAGGGAAGGAGAACGGATACCTGCAGAAGAGGTGACACACAGCTATCATATTCTGTCCTCCTATCATATACTGTCCTCCTATCATATACTGTCCTCCTATCATATTCTGTCCTCCTATCATATACTGTCCTCCTATCATATTCTGTCCTCCTATCATATACTGTCCTCCTATCATATACTGTCCACCTATGATATACTGTCCACCTATCATATACTGTCCACCTATGATATACTGTCCACCTTTTTTTTTTTTTTTTTTTTTTTTTACGTTGTTGCCTATTGCGCCGGTAGGCATCTTCCCGGTGGGGCCTGATGGTCGGCCCAAGGCTTCTTCCAGGTGGGGCCTGATGGTCGGCCCAGCCCGTTCTGGCGCAGGCGAGTGTTTATAGTGGCGCCATCTTGCATTGGCTCATGCTGCCCCCCGGAACTCGTTCTTGATTCGCTTGGACGGCTTCCTCTAGAGTCCGGGTTGATGGGTGGTCTTCAGGACAGCATGTGGGTAGTTTTAAGCCACTCGGCGGTGACTGAAAAATCCGAGTGGTAGCGTGAGGATTCGAACCCGCGTCGTCCATCACGCGGCGAATGTGGGTCCACTACGCTATCACTTCGGCCACCGCCTACCCGATCATATACCTATCATATACTGTCCAGGTATCATATACAGTCCACCTATCATATACTGTCCAGGTGTCATATACTGTCCACCTATGATATACTGTCCACCTATGATATACTGTCCACCTATCATATACTGTCCAGGTATCATATACACTATACAGTCCACCTATCATATACTGTCCACATATCATACACTGTTAAACTTGAGGCAAAATTTCCGACCCACTCAACTTATATATATTTTCGTCCCTTTTCCAGCACCTTGATCCTGACCCACACCAGCCTCTTAGTAGTAAGGGACGGGCCTACTACTACTACTACTACTACTACTACTACTACTACTACTGCTACTACTACTACTACTACTGCTACTACTGCTACTACTACTGATGCTACTTCTGCTGCTGCCTCGCTGGTAGTAGTGGATATTGACAGGTTAGTAGTGTTGTTGTTGTTTTATAAGTAAATTTATAAGTAGATTTTTATTAGTAGTTTTTTTAAGTACTGGTTTATAATAAGTAGTTTTTTATAAGTAGTTTTTTTATTAGGTGTCTTTTTCTAAGTAGTTTTGTTTATAAGTAGATTTATAAGTCATTTTTTATAAGTAGATTTTCATAAGTAGTTTTTTATAAGTAGATTTTTAAGTAATTTTTTATAAGTAGATTTTCATAAGTAGTTTTTATAAGTAGATTTTTAAGTAGTTTTTTTATAAGTAGATTTATAAGTAGTTTTGTATAAGTAGATTTTTTATAATTTTTTTTACAAGTAGTTTTTTATAAGTACTGTTTTTAGAAGTATTTTTTTTATAAGTAGATTTTTATAAGTAGATTCCTATAAGTAGATTTTCATAAGTAGTTTTTGTAAGTAGCTTTTTATAAGTAGTTTTTATAAGTAGATTTTCCTAAGTAGTTTTACATAAGTAGTTTGTTGTTTTAATAAATAGATTTACGGACACTAACCTCACTACTCTTTCTACTACTACTACTACTACTACTACTACTACTACTACTACTACTACTACCACTACTTATACTTCACAGGTTCATCATTCCCGGGGCCTCCAAAGCCACCAGACTAATTAAGGATCAAATCTTGCGTCAAATGGAGAGTCAGTAATTATATATATAACTATTATTATTATTATTATTATTATTATTATTATTATTATTATTATTATTATTATTATTATTGTTGTCGTCTGCCATTAAAATATATATTGTTACCAACGGGCTGTTTATATATCGACCTATTGTAGTAGTAGTAGTAGTAGTAGTAGTAGTAGTAGTAGTAGGGTTTTAAAGATAAGGAGGAGGAGGAGGAGGAGGAGGAAGGGAAGGAAGAAGAAGAAGAAGAAGAGGAGGAGGAGGAGGGTCTTAATTTAATGTTACGGAGGTGAGCACTGAGGCAATTACTACAACTGCTATTACGTCATTGTTATTGTTGCCTCTTGGTCCTGGTCTGGGTCTTGGGCGTCGTTTTCAACCCGTCATGTACCCAATCTATCACATTCTCGCTCCCTCCCTACACAGGCTGCACCCCTTCTAGCCCTTGCTCTTGCTCTTGCTGTACATGTGAGATTTACATAGATTTACATAGATGCATCGCCTCTTGGTCCTGGTCTGGGTCTTGGGCGTCGTTTTCAACCCGTCATGTACCCAATCTATCACATTCTCGCTCCCTCCCTACACAGGCTGCACCCCTTCTAGCCCTTGCTCTTGCTCTTGCTGTACATGAGAGGTTTACATAGATTTACATAGAATACCAGACCACACAGACCCCATATGATCCAGACTATAGGAGAGAGAGAGAGAGAGAGAGAGAGAGAGAGAGAGAGAGAGAGAGAGAGAGAGAGAGAGAGAGAGAGGCGTCAAAACATAACCCCAAAAATACCTAAAAATTGGACTTTATTAATAATTCTAAAAAAAAAACTTGAGCAGGAGGTTACAGTAGTTACATCCAACACGTAATTACATAGATTCAGAGGCATATATAGATTGACAGGCCTAATGCTAACAGTAGTAGTAGTAGTAGTAGTAGTAGTAGTAGTAGTAATAGTAGTTATAATAGTACTTCTTCTTCTTCTTCTTCCTCCTCTTCTTCTTCTTCTTCTTCTTCTTCTTTGTGTGTGTGTGTGTGTGTGTGTGTGTGTGTGTGTGTGTTCAAATAGTAAAAATATACCTCCATAAACTAATATACTATCCATACATAAGGCTATCCGTCTGAGAGGCAGAGTCCTTTACAAAAACAGGAATACCAGGAGAGTGGATTAGGGTAGAAGGATGTGGATTACGTGGATCGAAAGAGGAAGGATGGGGCTATAAGTGGATGGAAGGAGGTGGAGGAGGAGTGGAGGCAAAGTGGAGAAAAGTGGACCTAAAGTGGAGGCAAAATTTCTGACTTGGCTAACGGAGGGAGGTGGAGATAGCCACATACCTTGATAAAAGTGGATATAACGGGAGAGTGGATAAGGGTAGAAGGATGTGGATATCGTGGATTGAATGAGGAAGGATTGGGCTATAAGTGGATGCAAGAAGGTGGAGGAACGATGAAAGAAAAGTGGAGAAAAGTGGACCTGAAGTGGAGGCAAAATTTCTAACTTGGCTAACGGAGGAAGGTGGAGAGAGCCACATACCTTGATAGAAGTGGATATAACAGGAGAAATGGATAAGGTTAGAGGAATGTGGATAGCGTGGATTGAAAGAGGAAGGATGGGGCTATAAGTGGATGGAAGGAGGTGGAGGAACGATGAAGGAAAAGTGGAGAAAAGTGGACCTAAAGTGGAGACAAAATTTCTAGCCTCGCTACCACACACACACATAAACCTAGATAAAAGTGGACATAACAGGAGAATGGATAAGGATAGAAGGATGTGGATAGCGTGGATAGCAAGAGGAAAGACGAACCTATAAGTGGATGCAAGGAGGTGGAGGAGAAGTGGAGGGAAAGTGGAGAAAAGAGGGAAAGTATTTAGAGGAAGGTTGAGGTCGTGTGAGCGTTGATCCCCTCCGCCTGTAGCCGCGTCAGTAAGGTGGAATAGATGTCCTTCCTCAGCGGCAACACACATCCGCGGGTCTGAAGCTCACCTCCCAGCAACATACGGACACACATGGCCGCCGGCAGCCCCACGGTTCGCGCCATTGCGGAGAACCTGTGTGACATAGAGGGGAGGTGTTAGTGTCAGCAGGTAGGGGAAGGCCTCGTCTACCTGCTGATAAAAGGGGAAGGAGGTGGGGGCAATAGCCTAAGCAGTAGAGGGAAAAATGTAAGCAGATGTCGAGTTGAAAATGTTGGTAAAAATTCGGATATGAGATTTTTACCTGCTCATATTTTTCCGTTTTTCTCTCTACCTGCTTAAAGGAAAGGTAAGCTCTTAGTGTCAGCAGGTAGGGGAAGGACTCCACTACCTGCTGACCTAAGAGGAACGGGATCCGTGCAGGAGTGTAAGCAGGAGAGAGAAAAAAGTAAGCAGATGTCAAGTTGAAAATGGTGGTAAAAATTGGGTTATGAGATTTTTACCTGCTCATATTTTCCCGTTTTTCTCTACATCTGCTTAAAGGAGAGGTAAGCTCTTAGTGTCAGTAGGTAGGGGAAGGACTCCTCTACCTGCTGACCAAAGGGGAAGGGGATCCGTGCAGGGGTGTAAGCAGAAAAGGGAAAAAAGTAAGCAGATGTTGAGTTGAAAATGGTGGTAAAAATTCGGTTATGAGATTTTTACCTGCTCATATTTTCCCGTTTTTCTCTCCATCTGCTTAAAGGAGAGAAAAGCGCTTAGTGTCAGCAGGTAGGGGAATACCTCCTCTACGTGGTGACCTAAGGGGAAGGGGATCTGTGCAGGGGTGTAAGCAGGAAAGGGAAAAAAGTAAGCAGATGTCAAGTTGAAAATGGTGGTAAAAATTGGGCTACGAGATTTTCACCTGCTCATATTTTCCCGTTTTTCTCTACATCTGCTTAAAGGAGAGGTAAGCTCTTATTGTCAGTAGGTAGGGGAAGGACTCCTCTACCTGCTGACCAAAGGGGAAGGGGATCTGTGCAGGGGTGTAAGCAAGAGAAGGAAAAAAGTAAGCAGATGTCAAGTTGAAAATGGTGGTAAAAATTGGGTTACGAGATTTTTACCTGCTCATATTTTCCCGTTTTTCTCTCTACCTGCTTAAAGGAGAGGTAAGCGCTTAGTGTTAGCAGGTAGAGGAAAGACTCCTCTACCTGCTGACCAAAGCGGAAGGGGATCTGTGCAGGGGTGTAAGCAGTAGAGGGAAAAATGTAAGCAGATGTCAAGTTGAAAATGGTGGTAAAAATTCGGATATGAGATTTTTACCTGCTCATATTTTTCCGTTTTTCTCCATACCTGCTTTAAGGAGAGGTAAGCGCTTAGTGTCAGCAGGTAGGGGAATGACTCCTCTACCTGCTGACCAAAGGGGAAGGGGATCCGTGCAGGGGTGTAAGCAGGAGAGGGACAAATGTAAGCAGATGTCGAGTTGAAAATGGTGGTAAAAATTCGGATATGAGATTTTTACCTGCTCATATTTTTCCGTTTTTCTCTCTATCTGCTTAAAGGAGAGGTGACCGCTTGGTATCAGCAGGTAGGGGAAGGCCTCCTCTACCGGCTGATCAAAGGGGAAGGGGATGGGAATAATAGCCTAAGCAGGAGAGGGAAAAAAGTAAGCAGATGTCGATTTGGAAGTGGTGGTAAAAATTGGGTTATGAGATTTCTACCTGCTCATATTTTCCCGTCTTTTTCTCTACCTGCTTAAAGGAGAGGTAAGCGCTTGGTATCAGCAGGTAGGGGAAGGACTCCTCTACCTGCTGACCAAAGAGGAAGGGGATACTTGCAGAGGTGTAAGCAGGAGAGGGAAAAATGTAAGCAGATGTCAAGATGAAAATGGTGGTAAAAATTCGGATATGAGATTTTTACCTGCTCATATTTTTCCGTTTTTCTCTATACCTGCTTAAAGGAGAGGTAAACGCTTAGTGTCAGCAGGTAGGGAAAGGCCTCCACTACCTGCTGACCTAAGGGGAATGGGATCCTTGCAGGGGTGTAAGCAGGAGAGGGAAAAATGTAAGCAGATGTCGAGTTGAAAATGGTGGTAAAAATTGGGTTATGAGATTTTTACCTGCTCATATTTTCCCGTTTTTCTCTCTACCTGCTTAAAGAAGAGGTAAGCGCTTGGTATCAGCAGGTAGGGGAAGGACTCCTCTATCTGCTGACCAAAGGGGAAGGGGATTGGTGCAGGGGTGTAAGCAGGAGAGGGAAAAAAGTAAGAAGATGTTAAGTTGAAAACGGTGGTAAAAATTGGGTTACGAGATTTTCATCTGCTCATATTTTCCCGTTTTTCTCTCTACCTGCTTAAAGGAGAGGTAAGCGTTTGGTGTCAGCAGGTAGAGGAAAATCCCATAACCCACTTTTACCCACCATTTCCAACTCGACATCTGCTTACATTCCTCCCTCTCCTGCTTAGGCTATTGCCCCCACCCCATTCCCCTTTGACCAGCAGGTAGAGGAGTCCTTTCCCTACCTGCTGACACCAAGCGCTTGCCTCTAAGTTAAGCAGTTACAGAGAAAAAGTGAAAAATATTAGCAGGTAAAAATCTTGTAATCTAATGTTTGTGACCAGTTTCAATTCGATATCTGCTGACATTTTCCCCTCTCCTGCTTAGGCTCCTGTCCCCACACATTTCCCCTTAAGTCAGCGGATAGAGGAGTCCTTTCCCTACCTGCTGACATCAAGCGTTTGCCTCTAGGTTAAGCAGTTAAAGAGAAAAAGGGAAAAATATTAGCAGCTCAAAATCTCGTAACCGAATTTTTGTGACCATTTTCAATTCGATATCTGCTGACTTTTTTCCTTCTCCTTCTTAGGCTACAGCCCCAATCCCCTTCCCCTTACACCAGCAGGTAGAGGAGTCCTTCCCCTACCTGCTGAGACAAAGCACTTGGCTCTCCTTTTAGAAGGTAGAGAGAAAAAGGGGGAAATATTAGCAGGTCAAAATCTCATAACCCAATTTTTGTTAAGATTTTTACCTCGATATCTGCAGACATTTTCCCCTCTCCTGCTTAGGCTACTGCCCCCACGTCATTCCCCTTACACCAGCAGGTAGAGGAGGCCTTCCCCTACCTGCTGACACTAAGCGTTTACCTCTACGTTAAGTAGTTAATGAGATAAAGGGAAAAATGTTAGCAGGTCAAATTCTCGTAACCGAATTTTTGTGAACATTTTTAATTCGATATCTGCTAACATTTTTCCCTCTCCTGGTTTCGGTATTGTGGTTATCTCCTCCCCCTTTAGTCAGCAGGTAGAGGAGTCCTTCCCCTACCTGCTGACACCAAGCGTTTGCCTTTAGGTTAAGCAGGTAGAGAGTAAAGGAAAAAAATATAAGAAGGTATCCCACTTATAACTCAATTTTGGCCACCATTTTCATCTTGACACCTGCTAACATTTTACCCTCCCCTGCTTACACTCCTGCATCGATTTCTTTCCCCTTTGATCAGCAGGTAGAAGAGTCCTTCCCCTACCTGCTGACACCAATCGCTTGCCTCTACGTTAGGCAGTTAAAGAGAAAAAGTGAAAAATATTAGCAGGTAAAAATCTCGTAACCCAATTTTTGTGAACATTTTCAATTCGATATCTGCTGACATTTTTCCCTCTCCTGCTTAGGCTATTATTCCCACCCCCTTCCCTTTGAAACAACAGGTAGAGGAATCCTGCCCCTACCTGCTGACACTAAGCGCTTGCTTCTACGTTAAGCAGTTAATAAGAAAAAGTGAAAAATGTTAGCAAGTAAAAATCTCGTAACCCAATTTTTGTGACCATTTTCAATTCGATATCTGCTAACATTTTTCCCTCTTCTGCTTAGGCTATTATCCCCAACCCCTTCCCCTTATATCAGCAGGTAGAGGAGTCCTTCCCTTACCTGCTGATATTAAGCGTTTGCCTCTACGTTAAGCAGTTAAAGAGAAAACGTGAAAAATATCAGCATGTGAAAATCTCGTAACCCAATTTTTGTGAACATTTTCAATTCGATATCTGCTGACATTTTCCCCTCTTCTGCTTAGGCTACCATCCCCACACATTTCCTCTTAAGTCAGCAAGTAGAGGATTCCTTCCTCTACCTGCTGACACCAAGCGCTTGCCTCTAGGTTAAGCAGGTAGAGAGAAAAAGTGAAAAATATTAGCAATTCAAAATCTCGTAACCCAATTTTTGTTAAGATTTTTACCTCGATATCTGCTGACATTTTCCCCTCTCCTGCTTAGGCTACTGCCCCAATCCCCTTCCCCTTACATCAGCAGGTAGAGGAGTCCTTCCCCTACCTGCTGACACCAAGCGCTTGCATCTAGATTAAGCAGTTATAGAGAAAAAATGAAAAATATTAGCAGGTAAAAATCTTGTAACACAATTTTTGTGACCACTTTCAACTCGATATCTGCTTACATTTTTCCCTCTCCTGCTTAGGCTACTGTCCCCATCCCCTTCCCCTTACATTAGCAGGTAGAAGAGTCCTTCTCCTACCTGCTGACACCAAGCGCTTGCCTCTACGTTAAGCAGTTAAAGAGAAAAGGTGAAAAATATTAGCAGGTGGAAATCTCGTAACCCAGTTTTTGTGAGCATTTTCAATTCGATATCTGCTAACATTTTTCCCTCTTCTGCTTAGGCTATTATCCCCAACACTTTCCCCTTACTTCAGCAGGTAGAGGAGTCCTTCCCCTACCTGCTGACATGAAGCGCTTGCCTCTACATTAAGCAGTTAAAGAGAAAAAGAGAAAAATATGTGCAATTAAAAATCTCATAACCCAATTTTTACCACCATTTCCAACTCGACATCTGCTGACATTTTCCCCTCTCCTGCTTAGGCTACTGTCTCTACCCCGTTTCGCTTTGACCAACAAGTAGAGGAGTCCTTCCCCTACCTGCTGACACCAAGCACCTGCCTGTAGGTTAAGCAGCTAGAGAGAAAAAGTGAAAAATATTAGCAGGTCAAAATCTCGTAACCCAATTTTTGTTAAGATTTTTACCTCGATATCTGCTGACATTTTCCTCTCTCCTGCTTAGGCTACTGCCCCCACGCCATTCCCCTAACACCAGTAGGTAGAGGAGTCCTTCCCCTACCTGCTGACACCAAGCGCTTGCCTCTATGTTAAGCAGGTAGAGAGAAAAAGTGAAAAATGTTAGCAGGTCAAAATCTCGTAACCCAATTTTTGTTAAGATTCTTACCTCGATATCTGCTGACATTTTCCCCTCTCCTGCTTAAGCTACTGCTCCCATCCCTTTCCCCTTACACCAGCAGGTAGAGGAGTCCTTCCCCTACCTGCTGACACCAAGCACATGCCTCTAAGTTAAGCAGGTAGAGAGAAAAAGTGAAAAATATTAGTAGGTAAAAATCTCGTAACCCAATTTTTGTTAAGATTTTTACCTCGATATCTGCTGACATTTTTCCCTCTCCTGCTTAGGCTACTACCCCCACGCCATTCCCCTTACACCAGCAGGTAGAGGAGTCCCTCCCCTACCTGCTGAAACAAAGCACTTGGCTCTCCTTTTAGCAGGTAGAGAGAAAAAGGGGGAAATATTAGCAGGTCAAAATCTCGTAACCCAGTTTTCACCACCATTTCCAACTCGACATCTGCTGACATTTTCCCCTCTCCTGCTTAGGCTACTGCCCCCATGCCATTCCCCTTACATTAGCGAATAGAGGAGTCTTTCTCCTACCTGCTGAGACAAAGCGCTTGCCTCTAGGTTAAGCAGGTAGAGAGAAAAAGTGAAAAATATTAGCAGGTCAAAATCTCGTAACCCTATTTTTGTTAAGATTTTTACCTCGATATCTGCTGACATTTTTCCCTCTCCTGCATAGGCTACTGCCCCAATCCCTTTCCCCTTACACCAGCAGGCAGAGGACTCCTTCCCCTACCTGCTGACACCAAGCGCTTGCCTCTAGGTTAAGCAGGTAGAGAGAAAAAGAGAAAAATATTAGCATGTGAAAATCTCGTAACCCAATTTTTGTTAAGATTTTAACCTCGATATCTGCTGACATTTTTCCCTCTCCTGCTTAGGCTACTGCCCCCACGCCATTTCCCTTACACCAGCAGGTAGAGGAGTCCTTCCCCTACCTGCTGACACCAAGCGCTTGCCTCTAGGTTAAGCAGGTAGAGAGAAAAAGTGAAAAATATTAGCAGGTCAAAATCTCGTAACCCAATTTTTGTTAAGATTTTTATCTCGATATCTGCTGACATTTTCCCCTCTCCTGCTTAGGCTACTGCCCCAATCCCCTTCCCCTTACACCAGCAGGTAGAGGAGTCATTCCCCTACCCTGCCAAGCTGAACCCAGGGAGGCTGTGATATGGCCGGGTGTTCTCCAGAAGGTTCCCCCCTGGAGCGATTTCCACGATCTGTTGAGAGAGAGGGAGTTAGGGAGAGAGTTTAGAGAGAGTTACAGGTGTTTGTTAGGTGTTTAGCACTGAAACTGTTGCGGGAAGCTTGTTGCAGTATCGGGGAATATAGTTTTGTTACCGCTGAAATGGAGAGAGAGAGAGAGGGAGAGGGTTAGAGAGAGAGAGAGAGAGAGAGAGAGAGAGAGAGAGAGAGAGAGAGAGAGAGAGAGAGAGAGAGAGAGAGAGAGAGAGAGAGAGAGAGAGAGAGAAGCAGGTAAAAATCTCATAACCAAATTTTTGCCACCATTTTCAACCCGACATCTGCTAACATTTTTCCCTCTCCTGCTTAGGCTATTGTCCCCACCCCCTTGACCTTTGCCTAGCGGATAGAGGAGGCCTTCCCCTACCTGCTGACACCAAGCGTTTGCCCCTACGTTAAGCAGTTAAAGAGAAAAAAGTGAAAATAAAAGCAGGTAAAAATCTCATAACCCAATTTTTGCCACCATTTTCAATCCGATATCTGCTAACATTTTTCCCTCTCCTGCTTAGGTTATTATGTCCACTCTATTCTCCTTAGGTCAGCAGGTAGAGGAGGCCTTCCCCTACCTGCTGACACTAAGTCCTTACCTCTACGTTAAGCAGTTAAAGAGAAAAAGTGAAAAATATTAGCAGGTAAAAATCTCATAACCCAATTTTTGCCACCATTTCCAATCCGATATCTGCTAACATTTTCCCCTCTCCTGCTTAAGCTATTGTCTCCACCCTCTTCCCCTTTGGTCAGCAGGTAGAAGAGTCCTTCCCCTACCTGCTGACACCAAGCGTTTGCCCCTACGTTAAGCAGTTAAAGAGAAAAAATGAAAATAAAAGCATAAACGCTTGTAAATTATAAACTACTGCTACTATCCAGCTACTATTCTATGTGGGGGTAGTACCATCCCTCTACTATCCGCTGGTGGGGAGATGGAGCGAGACGGGGGATTAGAGCGAGAGATAGAGCGACTTATCTAACCCTTTCTCTCCCTCACTTCCATTTTACTCCAACTATTTTTCTCTCATTCTACAAATTTTAAATGGTCATAACTCAGAAACTACAGCTACTATCCGCCTACTATTCTGTGTGGAGGTAGTACCATCCCTCTACTATCCGCTGGTGGGGAGATAGAGCGAGACGGGGGATTAGAGCGAGAGATAGAGCGAGAAAACTAACCCTTTCTCTCCCTCACTTCCATTTCACTCCAACTATTTTTCTCTCAATCTACAAAGTTTAAACGCTTGTAACTCAGAAACTACTGCTACTATCCGGCTACTATTCTATGTGGAGGTAGTACCATCCCTCTACTATCCACTGGTGGGGAGATGGAGCGAGTGGGGGGATTAGAGCGAGAGATAGAGCGACTTATCTAACCCTTTCTCTCCCTCACTTCTATTTCACTCCAACTATTTTTCTCTCATTTTACAAATTTTAAATGGTTATAACTCAGAAACTACTGTTACTATCCGGCTACTATTCTGTGTGGGGGTAGTACCATCCCTCTACTATCCGCTGGTGGGAGATGGAGCGAGACGGGGGATTAGAGCGAGAGATAGAGCGACTTATCTAACCCTTTCTCTCTCCCTCGTTTCAGCTCTTCACCGGGAACTCCTCCAGGACCTCGACGGCAGCCTCTCAGACCACTGCCGAAAGTCCTGCCTGGTGTGCTCCCCCCGCCCCCCCCTCCCCCCCCAGCCAGCCCCCCCCCCTCCCCCCGCCCCCCCTCGGCCTCGCTCAGAGAGAGGGAAAGCGAGAGAGAGCGAGAGAGAGAGAGGGAGGGCGGCAGCGGGCTCTCCGGGAGGTTCTCGTCGCTGTCCCTCGCTCTAAAATCCAGGGTGAGTGTTAGAGCGAACGAGAGAGAGAGAGAGAGAGAGAGAGAGAGAGAGAGAGAGAGAGAGAGAGAGAGACGTTAGGTTAAGTTAGGTTAGGTTGAGAGAGATTTACATAGATTTACATAGAAAATCAAACCACACAGACCCCATGGTCCAGACTTGGTGGTCTGTCCTTAAACCTAAGTGATTTTACATTAATCAGAAGACTCCAAAACGTTGCATTTCTACTCTAGTTGATATTAAGTTGAAGGAAGTGACGGTCGAGCTTATTTTTGAAGGAGTCAATCGTGTTGCACTGGACCACTGATGGTGGAAGCTTATTCCATTCTCGCACTACAACGTTGGTGAAGAAAAATTTGGTGCAGTCTGAATTTACTTGTCTACATCTGAGTTTTACGCCATTGTTCCTCGTGCGCAAAGTGTCATCGATCATAAACAATGTTGATCTGTCTACATTCGTGAAACCATTAAGTATTTTAAAACATTCGATCAGTTTTCCTCGAGGCGACGTTTCAAGAGAGAACATGTTAAGGGTAGAAAGCCTTTCTTCGTAGGATTTGTTGCGCAAGGAAGGGATCATTTTCGTTGCCCGACGCTGAACACCTTCTAATTTAGCAATATCCTTTGCATGGTGGGGAGACCAAAACTGTACCGCATATTCCAAGTGGGGTCTGACTAAACTGTTGTAGAGCGGAAGTATTACATCTTTATTCTTGAATACAAAGTTTCTTTTAATGAAGCCCAACATTCTGTTCGCTTTATTTGCTGCATCTATGCATTGCTGTGAGAATTTGAGGTTTGACGCGATTTTGAACCCCAAGTCCTTGACGCATTGAACGCTTTTGAGTTTAACGCCGCGCATTTCGTAATCGAACTTCTTATTCCTCGTTCCAACTTGAAGGACCTGGCACTTGTCTACGTTAAAGGGCATCTCCCATCTATCCGACCAAGCTGAAATTTTGTGCAAATCCTCTTGGAGGCTTTGCCTGTCTTCGTCAGTGAGAACCGAGTTACCAATCTTTGTGTCGTCTGCAAATTTACTAATGCGGTTATTGAGTCCAACATCCACGTCGTTGATGTAAATAATGAAGAGCACTGGGCCAAGAACCGAGCCCTGAGGGACGCCACTAGTGACCGGCGCCCACTCTGAGATAAATCCGAGAGAGAGAGAGAGAGAGAGAGAGAGAGAGAGAGAGAGAGAGAGAGAGAGAGAGAGAGAGAGAGAGAGAGAGAGAGAGAGATCCTATTTCATCAGTGACATCTCAAGTAATGGACGGCGGACTCTTGTAAGGCGGCTTTACACCTGGCAATTCCTGGCCGGCAATACAGCCGCGACGATCTAGCGGCCAGGCCGGCTGGGTGCTCAAGTACGTTCACAGTGGGAGGAGCCGCCATCAAGACGTAAACTGCTAGTAAATGCAAGGGCATCCCAGACACCCCAAAAGGCTACTACTGCCATATCTTAAAACCACAATGAGTTTGGTCCATTAGCCTAATATTGTAAAAATACTTTAAGTAAGCGAGTTTTACCTTCAGTAGTGCTGATTGATTGATTGTTCATTGTTGCATGTAACAACAAAGGAGAAGGAAGGAACATGCCATCCCAGGCATTGCATCGTGTGATTATATAACACACGAAAACAATCGTCCCTTACCTCCTTCGATATTTTTTTTTTTTTTTTTTTTACGTTGTTGCCTATTGCGCCGGTAGGCATCTTCCCGGTGGGGCCTGATGGTCGGCCCAAGGCTTCTTCCAGGTAGGGCCTGATGGTCGGCCCAGCCCGTTCTGGCGCAGGCGAGTGTTTATAGTGGCGCCATCTTGCATTGGCTCATGCTGCCCCCCGGAACTCGTTCTTGATTCGCTTGGACGGCTTCCTCTAGAGTCCGGGTTGATGGGTGGTCTTCAGGACAGCATGTGGGTAGTTTTAAGCCACTCGGCGGTGACTGAAAAATCCGAGTGGTAGCGTGAGGATTCGAACCCGCGTCGTCCATCACGCGGTGAATGTGGGCCCAGTACGCTACCAGTTCGGCCACCAACCAACCACCTATCGCAAAAAGACAAACATTTCTGGTAATGTTGCTGCCACTCTCTCAAAAGTTGTTTTGCGCAGACTCAGCTTCTCCTGCAGCTTATCTTGTGGCTCCCACAAGTATCTATGCTGCCTCACTTCTTCTAGTAATGCCACCTCGGCCTCCTGTCATTTCTTTTTTTATTGGCGCCGACATGTTGTACTCAGCCGCCAGTCGGCAATACAAGACGGACACGCTCAGCTGCAGAAAACTTGCCGCGAGAAGGGCTCCCAGACCCAGACCCAGACCAAAAATGCAGCCGCGCCTGTGTTGCCGACTAGGAATTGCCAGGTGTAAAGCCGCCTTAAGACTCCACTTTGTCCAGATGAGCTGTGTGAGTGCATGGGCCCCCCCACACGTGAGATGCATACTCCATACGAGGGCGGACAAGGCCCCTATAAATGGAAAGCATCTGTGCGGAGGAGCAGAACTGGCGGAGACGATACAGAACGCCCAACCTCGAGGAAGCTGATTTAGTGAGAGAGGAGATGTGAAGTTTCCAGTTAAGATTTTGAGCTAAGGATAGACCAATGATATTTAGTGTTGAGGAAGGTGACAGCTGAGTGTTATGGAATAATAGGGGATAGGTGTTTGGAAGATTGTGTCGAGTTGATAGGTGGAGAAATTGGGGTTTTGAGGCATTGAAGGACACAAGGTTCCTTTTACCCCAATCGGAAATGATAGCAAGGTCTGAGGTTAAGCGTTCTGCAGCTCCAGTCTGGAGTTTTGTAGTTCCTGTTGAGAGGGTCTTCTGGTGAAAGAAGTTGAATAATGCAGAGTGGAGTCATCAGCGTATGAGTGGACAAGACAGTTTATTATGGAAAGAAGATCATTGATGAATAACAGGAAGAGAGTGGGTGATAGGACTTAGCCCTGTGGAACGCCACTGTTGATAGGTTTAGGGGAAGAACAGTGACCGTCTACCACAGCGGAGATAGAATGGCCGGAACGTAAACTGGTGATAAAGGAACAGAGAGAAGGATAGAAACCGTCAGAGGGCAGTTTAGAAAGCAAAGACTTGTGCCAGACTCTATCGAAAGCTTTCGATATGTCTAGCGCAACTGAGAAAGTTTCACCGAAACGGCTAAGAGAGGATGACCAAGAGTCAGTTGAAGGTCGCCAGTAGAACGCCCCTTGCAGAACCCATACTGGCGATCAGATAGAAGGTCAGAAGTGGAAAGGTGCTTTTGAATCTTCCGGTTAAGGATTGATTCAAAAGCTTTATATAGACAGGGAAGTAAAGCTATAGGGCGGTATTTTGAGGGATTGGAACGGTCACCCTTCTTAGGCACAGGCTGTTCGAAGGCGTATTTCCAGCAGTAAGGAAAGGTAGATGTTGACAGGCAGAGGCAAAAGAGTTTGACCAGGCAGGGTGTCAGCACGGAGGCACAGTTTTAAAGGACAATAGGAGGCACTCCATCAGGTTCATAAGCCTTCTGAGAGTTGAGGCCAGAGAGGGTATAGAAAACACCGTTTTTAAGAATCTTAATAACAGGCATAAAGGAGTCAGCGGGGAGATGAGTAGGAGGAAGATGCACAGAATCGTCCAGAGTGAAGTTGTTACAGAAATTTTGAGAGAAGAGTTCAGCCTTAGGAATAGATGAGACGGCGGTGCTGCCATCAAGGTTAAGGAGAGGAGGGGAAGATGAAGAAGTGAAATTGGAGATGTTTTTGGCTACGTGCCACAAGTCACGGGAAGAATTAGAAAAAAAGCAAAGTTTTGACATTTTCTACTTATGAGAGTTTTTGGTAAGTCGAAGAATAGATTTGGCACGATTCCGGCAGAAATATATAGATAATGGTTAGCAGGAGTGCGAAGGCTCTGGTACCTTTTGTGATCGCTGCCTCTCTATATCTTTGACAGCACGAGAACAAGCCTGATTAAACCAAGGCTTTTTAGCATGAGGAGTAGAGAAAGTACGTGGAATGTATGCCTCCATTCCAGAAACATCACCTCTGTGATGTGCTGGGCACACACAGAAGGGTCTCTCTCCTGAAAGCAGTAATCATTCCACGGGAAATCGGAAAAATACATCCTCAGGTCGTCCCACCGAGCTGAAGCAAAATGCCAGAAGCATCGCCTCTTCGGTGGGTCCAGAGGGTGTACAGGAGCAATAGGACAGGATACAAAAATAAGGTTGCGATCGGAGGAGCCCAACGGAGAGAACAGTTTGACAGAGTAAGCAGAAGGGTCAGAGGTAAGAAAGAGGTCTAGCATGTTGGGCCTGTCTCCAAGACGGTCGGGAATACGTGTACCAACTGCTCTAGATTGTTGAGGAGAGCAAGGTTGTAGGCTTGTTCACCAGGCTGGTCGATCAAAGAGGATGAAAGCCAAAGCTGGTGGTGAACATTGAAATCTCCCAAGATGGAGATTCCAGCGAAGGGAGAGTGGGTCAAGATGTGCTCCACTGTAGAGTTCAAATAGTCAAAGAATTTTACATAGTTGGTAGAGTTAGGTGAGAGATAAACAGCGCAGATGTATTTAGTAATAGAATGACAATGAAGTCTTAGCCAGATGGTGGAAAACTCAGAAGAGTCAAGGTCGTGGGCACGAAATCAAGTGATGTCGTTGCGCACGTAGGCGCTGCGCACGTAGGCGCAACATCCAGCTTTGGATTGAAATTTATGATAGAGATAGTACGAGGGAACAGAGTAGAGATTGTTGTCAGTAGCCTCAGAAACTTGTGTTTCGGTGAGGAAGAGAAGGCGAGGTTCAGAGGAGGAGAGATGGTGTTCCACAGAATGCAAATTAGAACGAAGACCGCGAATGTTGCAGAAATTGATTTAAGAAAAAGATTCGAGAAGTTATCAGGACACCTCTCAGGTCGGCAGCCAAAAGGGGAGTCCTCCCTGAGGGAATTTCCGGTCCCCTCCCAGGCTGGGACCCCGAGGCATTGCGATTAAGCGTCATATTGAATTTTAAAATTTGGGAAAAGGTGTGTATGTTGTGTGAATGTAGAGTACTGTGGAAAGAGAGAGGATCTGTCTTTAGAGAGCATGCTCTCTGGTGTTGATGAGACAATAGGGAAACGGAAAGTGAAGACATGTGAAGGGTCTTTGGAGGGTTTCAGAACCCACCTAATTAACCTTTAATTGCAATGCTACCAAATATTATGTGAATATTAATCAAGATATATATATATATATATATATATATATATATATATATATATATATATATATATATATATATATATATATATATATAATATGGTATGGCGCCCATCTTGTATATCCCCCCCTTCTTCTGGTGCTGGATCCGCCACTGTATCTGAAACAGTTAAAAACACCAACCTTCTTTTAGTCTCAAACTCAAGTGTACACGTATGGATGCCTTTCAAAAACTTAAACATGCAGGACGCACAACTGGAGTAGGCCTAGATCTGCATGTATGTCAAAACTGCGAGTCTGATTAGGCATCTCAGTATTGCTATTTTTTATTTTATTTATAGCAATACTGTAATGCCTAGTCAGACTCGCAGTTTTGACTTACATACAGATCTAGGCCTACTCCAGTTGTGCAATCTGCATGTGACCAATTTCTACAACCCCGACATTGGAGCCATTTTTCTGAAGGTCTGCTATTAGCAAATGGTTCCCCGCACACCAAACAAGGCCGTTCATCCGCATCAGACGAGGCTGGAGATGGAGTTTTTTTCTTTGTTGCTGATAATGGATGAGTTGCTGATGATAAATGAGAGCTCTGAGATAATTACACAAGATAACCCCTCATGTGGGGTAAGAGGCCTCCCTGTGGGCAACTTACCCCAAAGGCACAGGCGGCCTCCTACCCCGGCAACTCATATATACACAAAATGTCACCATCTTTCCTACGAGTAAGTAGGCAGAGTATAATCACATGCAATATGGTCTGGACATCTTAGAGCAAGTATCCATAGCCATCAGGCTAACTCTACAGTTCTTTGTCGTTAATTAGGTATCATTAAAATCACTGAAAACTTACAAGAAATTAGCCAAAAAGAAGAAATGTCCCCTTGTGGCCAGAGCAAGTGTTTAGCCCAGTAGTTCCTGTGGGCACACAGAGTTGCCTGCTCGGTCACGTGACTGCTTGAGAAAAGAAGGACAAAACCAAGGGTGGGCCTTTCACCCCAGGGGGGCATCTTACCCCCCAACCTTACCCTACGCTTTTCACGCTTTTCACGTTTTCATGCGTACAGGAATTCAGAATATACGTACATGAGTTTATTTTTACATGAATTTCTCTTCTTCCTCCTCCTCCTCCTCCTCCTCCAGTAAACTCCTCGTCAATGTGTCGGTCAGAGGGATCGAATCCAAGGGGTTCAGTACCGTTTGCACAGATTCAGATCCTGTCAGTCCACAGGCAGGCTTTGCGCAGTACGGTGACACGCGTATCTTCGCTCTGGTGTGTTCGTTACGCTGTGGCCTCGACGAAGAAGTGGTGCAAAGTTACAAACTCGCAGACGTTTCCAGGACTACGTTTGGGAAGGGTTTCGTAGAGGCTGTGTTAGTATTTCCACGGGTAGTGTTGTGAGCCCGGTGACAAGACTCCTGCACCGTGAACTGATAAACATTCATTAGAGGTTGTGTTAGTATTTCCACGGGTAGTGTTGTGAGCCCGGTGATGCTGTGACAAGACTCCTGCACCGTGAACTGATAAACATTCATTAGAGGTTGTGTTAGTATTTCCACGGGTAGTGTTGTGAGCCCGGTGACAAGACTCCTGCACCGTGAACTGATAAACATTCATTAGAGGTTGTGTTAGTATTTCCACGGGTAGTGTTGTGAGCCCGGTGACAAGACTCCTGCACCGTGAACTGATAAACATTCATTAGAGGTTGTGTTAGTATTTCCACGGGTAGTGTTGTGAGCCCGGTGACAAGACTCCTGCACCGTGAACTGATAAACATTCATTAGAGGTTGTGTTAGTATTTCCACGGGTAGTGTTGTGAGCCCGGTGACAGTATGACAAGACTCCTGCACCGTGAACTGATAAACATTCATTAGAGGTTGTGTTAGTATTTCCACGGGTAGTTGTGAGCCCGGTGACAGTATGACAAGACTCCTGCACCGTGAACTGATAAACATTCATTAGAGGTTGTGTTAGTATTTCCACGGGTAGTGTTGTGAGCCCGGTGACAAGACTCCTGCACCGTGAACTGATAAACATTCATTAGAGGTTGTGTTAGTATTTCCACGGGTAGTGTTGTGAGCCCGGTGACAGTATGACAAGACTCCTGCACCGTGAACTGATAAACATTCATTAGAGGTTGTGTTAGTATTTCCACGGGTAGTTGTGAGCCCGGTGACAGTATGACAAGACTCCTGCACCGTGAACTGATAAACATTCATTAGAGGTTGTGTTAGTATTTCCACGGGTAGTGTTGTGAGCCCGGTGACAGTATGACAAGACTCCTGCACCGTGAACTGATAAACATTCATTAGAGGTTGTGTTAGTATTTCCACGGGTAGTGTTGTGAGCCCGGTGACAGTATGACAAGACTCCTGCACCGTGAACTGATAAACATTCATTAGAGGTTGTGTTAGTATTTCCACGGGTAGTGTTGTGAGCCCGGTGACAGTATGACAAGACTTCGGACGTGACAAAGCACTCATGTGAACCCGACCTCCATTGTGGCTTATGGAAACAGTTGCATTCTCCGCACAAGAGGACCAGAGTCTGTAAGTACAAACGAACACACAGAATACAATACACTTATACGCGATTTGTG
>NW_026111838.1:192500-235000 GCF_024679095.1 Eriocheir sinensis
GCCCCGTTATAATGGCCTCCCTCCGCCTGGCCAGCGCCAAACTGCACCACATCCAACCCTGCCCCGCCATTACCAACCCTTCCCCGCCATTACCAACCCTGCCCCGCCATTACCAACCCTTCCCCGCCATTACCAACCCTTCCCCGCCATTACCAACCCTGCCCCGCCATTACCAACCCAGCCCCGCCCGTACCAACCCTGCCCCGCCATTACCAACCCTGCCCCGCCATTACCAACCCTGCCCCGCCATTACCAACCCTGCCCCGCCATTACCAACCCTGCCCCGCCATTACCAACCCTGCCCCGCCATTACCAACCCTGCCCCGCCATTACCAACCCTTCCCCTGTCCACCAGTCCCATTACCAACCCTTCCCCTGTCCACCAGTTCCATTACCAATCCTTCCCCTGTCCACCAGTCCCATTACCAACCCTTCCCCTGTCCACCAGTCCCATTACCAACCCTTCCCCTCTCCACCAGTTCCATTACCAATCCTTCCCCTGTCCACCAGTCCCATTACCAATCCTTCCCCTGTCCACCAGTCCCATTACCAACCCTTCCCCTGTCCACCAGTCCCATTACCAATCCTTCCCCTGTCCACCAGTCCCATTACCAACCCTTCCCCTGTCCACCAGTCCCATTACCAAACCTTCCCCTGTCCACCAGTCCCATTACCAACCCTTCCCCTGTCCACCAGTCCCATTACCAATCCTTCCCCTGTCCACCAGTCCCATTACCAACCCTTCCCCTCTCCACCAGTCCCATTACCAACCCTTCCCCTGTCCACCAGTCCCATTACCAACCCTTCCCCTGTCCACCAGTCCCATTACCAACCCTTCCCCTGTCCACCTGTCCCATGACCAATCCTTCCCCTGTCCACCAGTCCCATTACCAACCCTTCCACTGTCCACCAGTCCCATTACCAACCCCTCCCCTGTCCACCAGTCCCATTACCAACCCTTCCCCTGTCCACCAGTCCCATTACCAACCCTTCCCTATCCACCAGTCCCATTACCAACCCCTTCCCCTGTCCACCAATCCCATTACCAACCCTTCCCTGTCCACCAGTCCCATTACCAACCCTTCCCTGTCCACCAGTCGCAGTACCCAGCCTTCCCCTATCCACCAGTCCCATTACCAATCCTTCCTCTCTCCACCAATCCCATTACCAACCCTTCCCCTGTCCACCAGTCCCATTACCAACCCTTCCCCTATCCACCAGTCCCATTACCAACCCTTCCCCTGTCCACCAGTCCCATTACCAACCCTTCCCCTGTCCACCAGTCCCATTACCAACCCTTCCCCTGTCCACCAGTCCCATTACCAACCCTTCCCCTATCCACCAGTCCCATTACCAACCCTTCCCCTGTCCACCAGTCCCATTACCAACCCTTCCCTTGTCCACCAGTCCCATTAGCAACCCTTCCCCTATCCACCAGTCCCATTACCAATCCTTCCCTCTCCACCAGTCCCATTACCAACCCTTCCCTCCACCAGTCCCATTACCAACCCTTCCCTATCCACCAGTCCCATTACCAATCCTTCCCTATCCACCAGTCCCATTACCAATCCTTCCCTCTCCACCAGTCCCATTACCAATCCTTCCCCTCCACCAGTCCCATTACCAACCCTTCCCTATCCACCAGTCCCATTACCAACCCTTCCCTATCCACCAGTCCCATTACCAATCCTTCCCTCTCCACCAGTCCCATTACCAACCCTTCCCTGTCCACCAGTCCCATTACCAACCCTTCCCCTGTCCACCAGTCCCATTACCAACCCTTCCCTGTCCACCAGTCCCATTACCAATCCTTCCCTCCACCAGTCCCATTACCAACCCTTCCCTGTCCACCAGTCCCATTACGAATCCTTCCCTCTCCACCAGTCCCATTACCAACCCTTCCCTGTCCACCAGTCCCATTACGAATCCTTCCCTTTCCACCAGTCCCATTACCAATCCTTCCCTCTCCACCAGTCCCATTACCAACCCTTCCCTATCCACCAGTCCCATTACGAATCCTTCCCCTATCCACCAGTCCCAATACCAAACCTTCCCCTCTCCACCAGTCCCATTACCAACCCTTCCCCTGTCCAACAGTCCCATTACCAACACTTCCCCTATCAACCAGTCCCATTACCAAACCTTCCCCTATCCACCAGTCCCATTACCAATCCTTCCCTATCCACCAGTCCCATTACCAATTCTTCCCTCTCCACCAGTCCCATTACCAACCCTTCCCCTATCCACCAGTCCCATTACCAATCCTTCCCCTAGCCACCAGTCCCATTACCAATCCTTCCCCTATCCACCAGTCCCACTACCAACCCTTCCTCTGTCTACCAGTCCCATTACCAACCCTTCCCCTATCCACCAGTCCCACTACCAACCCTTCCTCTGTCTACCAGTCCCATTACCAACCCTTCCCCTATCCACCAGTCCCATTACCAACCCTTCCTCTGTCTACCAGTCCCATTACCAATCCTTCCCCTATCCACCAGTCCCACTACCAACCCTTCCTCTGTCTACCAGTCCCATTACCAATCCTTTCCCTATCCACCGGTCCCATTACCAGTCCTTCCCCTATCCACCAGTCCCATTACCAACCCTTACCCTATCCACCAGTCCCATTACCAATCCTTCCCCTATCCACCAGTCCCATTACCAACCCTTCCCCTATCCACCAGTCCTATTACCAACCCTTTCCCTATCCACCAGTCCCATTACCAACCCTTCCCCTATCCACCAGTTCCATTACCAATCCTTCCCCTATCAACCAGTCCCATTACCAACCCTTCCCCTATCCACCATTCCCATTACCAACCCTTCCCCTATCCACCAGTCCAATTACCAACCCTTCCCCTATCCACCATTCCCATTACCAACCCTTCCCCTATCCACCAGTCCAATTACCAACCCTTCCCCTATCAACCAGTCCCATTACCAACCCTTCCCCTATCAACCAGTCCCATTACCAACCCTTCCCCTATCCACCAGTCCCATTACCAACCCTTCCCCTATCCACCATTCCCATTACCAACCCTTCCCCTATCCACCAGTCCCATTACCAACCCTTCCCTATCCACCAGTCCATTACCAACCCTCCCCTATCCACCAGTCCCATTACCAACCCTTCCCCTATCAACCAGTCCCATTACCAACCCTTACCCTATCCACCAGTCCCATTACCAACCCTTCCCCTATCAACCAGTCCCATTACCAAACCTTCCCCTATCCACCATTCCCATTACCAACCCTTCCCCTATCCACCAGTCCCATTACCAACCCTTCCCCTATCCACCAGTCCCATTACCAACCATACCCCTGTCCACCAGACCCATTACCAATCCTTCCCTATCCACCAGTCCAATGACCAACCCTTACCCTATCCACCAGTCCCATTACCAACCCTTCCCCTATCCACCAGTCCCATTACCAACCCTTCCCCTATTTACCAGTCCCATTACCAACCCTTCCCCTTTCCACCAGTCCCATTACCAATCCTTCCCCTGTCCACCAGTCCCATTACCAACCCTTCCCCTATCCACCAGTCCCATTACCAATCCTTCCCCTGTCCACCAGTCCCATTACCAACCCTTCCCCTATCCACCAGTCCCATTACCAACCCTTCCCGTATCCATCAGTCCCATTAACAATCCTTCCCCTGTCCACCAGTCCCATTACTAACCCTTCCCCTGTCCACCAGTCCCATTACCAATCCTTCCCCTATCCACCAGTCCCATTACCAACCCTTCCCCTGTCCACCAGTCCCATTACCAACCCTTCCCCTATCCACCAGTCCCATTACCAATCCTTGCCCTATCCACCAGTCCCATTACCAAACCTTCCCCTATCCACCAGTCCCATTACCAACCCTTCCCCTGTCCACCAGTCCCATTACCAACCCTTCCCCTGTCCACCAGTCCCATTACCAACCCTTCCCCTATCCACCAGTCCCATTACCAACCCTTCCCCTATCCACCAGTCCCATTACCAACCCTTCCCCTGTCCACCCATTACCAACCCTTCCCCTGTCCACCAGTCCCATTACCAATCCTTCCCCTATCGACCAGTCCCATTACCAATCCTTCCCCTATCCACCAGTCCCATTACCAACCCTTCCCGTATCCATCAGTCCCAGTACCAGTCCTTCCCCTATCCACCAGTCCCATTAACAATCCTTACCCTATCCACCAGTCCCATTACCAATCCTTCCCCTATCCACCAGTCCCATTACCAATCCTTCCCCTATCCACCAGTCCCATTACCAATCCTTCCCCTATCCACCAGTCCCATTACCAACCCTTCCCCTATCCACCAGTTCCATTACCAACCCTGCCCCGCCATTACCAACCCTTCCCCTGTCCACCAGTCCCATTACCAACCCTTCCCCTATCCACCAGTCCCATTACCAACCCTTCCCCTATCCACCAGTTCCATTACCAACCCTGCCCCGCCATTACCAACCCTTCCCCTGTCCACCAGTCCCATTACCAACCCTTCCCCTCTCCACCAGTCCCATTACCAACCCTTCCCCTGTCCACCAGTCCCATTACCAACCCTTCCCCTGTCCACCAGTCCCATTACCAACCCTTCCCCTGTCCACCAGTCCGATTACCAACCCTTCCCCTGTCCACCAGTCCCATTACCAACCCTTCCCCTGTCCACCAGTCCCATTACCAACCCTTCCCCTGTCCACCAGTCCCATTACCAACCCTTCCCCTGTCCACCAGTCCCATTACCAACCCTTCCCTGTCCAACAGTACCATTACCAATCCTTCCCATGTCCACCAGTCCCATTACCAACCCTTCCCCTGTCCACCAGTCCCATTACCAACCCTTCCCCTGTCCACCAGTCCCATTACCAACCCTTCCCCTGTCCACCAGTCCCATTACCAACCCTTCCCCTGTCCACCAGTCCCATTACCAATCCTTCCCCTGTCCACCAGTCCCATTACCAACCCTTCCCCTGTCCACCAGTCCCATTACCAACCCTTCCCCTGTCCACCAGTCCCATTACCAACCCTTCCCCTGTCCACCAGTCCCATTACCAATCCTTCCCCTGTCCACCAGTCCCATTACCAACCCTTCCCCTGTCCACCAGTCCCATTACCAACCCTTCCCCTGTCCACCAGTCCCATTACCAATCCTTCCACTATCCACCAGTCCCATTACCAATCCTTCCAAGATCCACCAGTCCCATTACCAAACCTTCCCCATTCCACCAGTCCCATTACCAACCCTTCCCTGTCCACCAGTCCCATTACCAACCCTTCCCTATCCACAAGTCCCATGACCAACCCTTCCCATCTCCACCAGTCCCATTACCAACCGTTTCCCTGTCCACCAGTCCCATTACCAACCCTTCCCCTATCCACCAGTCCCATTACCAACCCTTCCCCTGATCACCAGTCCCAGTACCAACCCTTCCCTATCCACCAGTCCCATTACCAATCCTTCCCTATCCACCAGTCCCATTACCAATCCTTCCCCATCCACCAGTCCCATTACCAATCCTTCCCTATCCACAAGTCCCATTACCAACCCTTCCCCTATCCACCAGTCCCATTACCAATCCACCAGTCCCATTACCAACCCTTCTCCTATCCACCAGTCCCATTACCAACCCTTCCCCTATCCACCAGTCCCATTACCAACCCTTCCCCTGTCCACCAGTCCCATTACCAACCCTTCCCCTATCCACCAGTCCCATTACCAACCCTTCCTATATCCACCAGTCCCATTACCAACCCTTCCCCTGTCCACCAGTCCCATTACCAATCCTTCCCCTATCCACCAGTCCCATTACCAACCCTTCCCCTATCCACCAGTCCCATTACCAACCCTTCCCCTATCCACCAGTCCCATTACCAACCCTTCCCCTGTCCACCAGTCCCATTACCAACCCTTCCCCTATCCACCAGTCCCATTACCAACCCTTCCCCTATCCACCAGTCCCATTACCAACCCTTCCCGTATCCATCAGTCCCATTAATAACCCTTCCCCTATCCACCAGTCCCATTACCAATCCTTCCCCTATCTACCAGTCCCATTACCAACCCTTCCCCTATCCACCAGTCCCATTACCAATCCTTCCCCTATCCACCAGTCCCATTACCAACCCTTCCCCTATCCACCAGTCCCATTACCAATCCTTCCCCTATCCACCAGTCCCATTACCAATCCTTCCCCTATCCACCAGTCCCATTACCAACCCTTCCCCTGTCCACCAGTCCCATTACCAACCCTTCCCCTGTCCACCAGTCCCATTACCAATCCTTCCCCTATCCACCAGTCCCATTACCAACCCTTCCCCTGTCCACCAGTCCCATTACCAATCCTTCCCCTATCCACCAGTCCCATTACCAACCCTTCCCCTATCCACCAGTCTCATTACCAACCCTTCCCTGCCATTACCAACCCTTCCCTGTCCACCAGTCCCATTACCAACCCTTCCCTATCCACCAGTCCCATTACCAACCCTTCCCCTATCCACAAGTTCCATTACCAACCCTGCCCCGCCTTTACCAACCCTTCCCCTGTCCACCAGTCCCATTACCAACCCTTCCCCTCTCCACCAGTCCCATTACCAACCCTTCACCTCTCCACCAGTCCCATTACCAACCCTTCCCCTATCCACCAGTCCCATTACCAACCCTTCCCCTGTCCACCAGTCCCATTACCAACCCTTCCCCTGTCCACCAGTCCCATTACCAACCCTTCCCCTATCCACCAGTCCCATTACCAACCCTTCCCCTGTCCACCAGTCCCATTACCAACCCATCCCCTGTCCACCAGTCCCATTACCAATCCTTCCCCTGTCCACCAGTCCCATTACCAACCCTTCCCCTGTCCACCAGTCCCATTACCAACCCTTCCCCTGTCCACCAGTCCCATTACCAATCCTTCCCCTGTCCACCAGTCCCATTACCAACCCTTCCCCTGTCCACCAGTCCCATTACCAACCCTTCCCCTGTCCACCAGTCCCATTACCAATCCTTTCCCCTATCATATCCACCAGTCCCATTACCAATCCTTCCCCTGTCCACCAGTCCCATTACCAACCCTTCCCCTGTCCACCAGTCCCATTACCAACCCTTCCCCTATCCACCAGTCCCATTACCAACCCTTCCCCTGTCCACCAGTCCCAATACCGACCTTTCCCCTATCCACCAGTCCCATTACCAATCCTTCCCCTATTCACCAGTCCCATTACCAACCCTTTCCCTATCCACCAGTCCCATTACCAATCCTTCCCTTATCCACCAGTCCCATTACCAACCCTTCCCCTGTCCACCAGTCCCATTACCAACCCTTTCCCTATCCACCAGTCCCATTACCAACCCTTCCCCTATCCACCAGTCCCATTACCAACCCTTCCCCTATCCACCAGTCCCATTACCAACCCTTCCCCTATCCACCAGTCCCAATACCAACCCTTCCCTGTCCACCAGTCCCATTACCAACCCTTCCCTGTCCACCAGTCCCATTACCAACCCTTGCCCTGTCCACCAGTCCCATTACCAACCCTTCCCCTGTCCACCAGTCCCATTACCAACCCTTCCTTTATCCACCAGTCCCATTACCAACCCTTCCCCTATCCACCAGTCCTATTACCAACCCTTCCCCTATCCACCAGTCCCATTACAATCCTTCCCCTATTCACCAGTCCCATTACCAACCCTTCCCCATCCAGCAGTCCCATTAACAATCCTCCCCATTTCCACCAGTCCCATTACCAACCCTTCCCCTATCCACCAGTCCCATTACCAATCCTTCCCCTGTCCACCAGTCCCATTACCAATCCTTCCCCTATCCACCAGTCCCATTACCAACCCTTCCCCTATCCACCAGTCCCATTACCAACCCTTCCCCTGTCCAGCAGTCCCATTACCAACCCTTCCCCTATCCACCAGTCCAATTACCAATCCTTCCCCTATCCACCAGTCTCATTACCAATCCTTCCCCTATCCACCAATCCCATTACCAATCCTTCTCCTATCCACCAGTCCCATTACCAACCCTTCCCCTATCCACCAGTCCCATTACCAAAGCTTCCCCTCTACACCAGTCCCATTACCAACCTTCCCTATCCACCAGTCCCATTACCAACCCTTCCCCTATCCACCAGTCCCATTACCAACCCTTCCCCTATCCACCAGTCCCATTACCAACCCTTCCACTGTCCACCAGTCCCATTACCAACCCTTCCCCTGTCCACCAGTCCCATTACCAACCCTTCCCCTGTCCACCAGTCCCATTACCAACCCTTCCCCTGTCCACCAGTCCCATTACCAACCCTTCCCCTGTCCACCAGTCCCATTACCAACCCTTCCCCTATCCACCAGTCCCATTACCAACCCTTCCACTCTCCACCAGTCCCATTACTAACCCGTCCCCTATCCACCAGTCCCATTACCAACCCTTCCCCTGTCCACCAGTCCCATTACCAACCCTTCCCCTGTCCACCAGTCCCATTAACAATCCTTCCCCTGTTCACCAGTCCCATTACCAACCCTTCCCCTATCCACCAGTCCCATTACCAATCCTTCGCCTCTCCAGCAGTCCCATTACCAACCCTTCCCCTATCCACCAGTCCCATTACCAACCCTTCCCCTATCCACCAGTCCCATTACCAATCCTTCCCCTGTCCACCAGTCCCATTACCAACCCTTCCCCTCTCCACCAGTCCCATTCCCAATCCTCCCCATATCCACCAGCCCCATTACCAATCCTTCCCTATCCACCAGTCCCATTACCAACCTTCCCCTATCCACCAGTCCCATTACCAACCCTTCCCTATCCACCAGTCCCATTACCAACCCTTCCCCATCCACCAGTCCCATTACCAATCCTTCCCCTATCCACCAGTCCCATTACCAATCCTTCCCCTATCCACCAGTCCCATTACCAACCCTTCCCCTGTCCACCAGTCCCATTACCAACCCTTCCCCTATCCACCAGTCCCATTACCAATCCTTCCCCTGTCCACCAGTCCCATTACCAACCCTTCCCCTATCCACCAGTCCCATTACCAATCCTTACCCTATCCACCAGTCCCATTACCAACCCTTCCCCTATCCACCAGTCCCATTACCAATCCTTCCCCTATCCACCAGTCCCATTACCAACCCTCCCCCTATCCACCAGTCCCATTACCAATCCTTCCCCTATCCACCAGTCCCATTACCAGTCCTTCCCCTATCCACCAGTCCCTTTACCAATCCTTCCCTATCCACCAGTCCCATTACCAATCCTTCCCTATCCACCAGTCCCATTACCAAGCATTCCCCAATCCACCCGTCCCATTACCAATCCTTCCCCTATCCACCAGTCCCATTACCAATCCTTCCCCAATCCACCAGTCCCATTAACAATCCTTCCCCTATCCACCAGTCCCATTACCAATCCTTCCCTATCCACCATCAGTCCCATTACCAATCCTTCCCCTGTCCACCAGTCCCATTACCAATCCTTCCCTATCCACCAGTCCCATTACCAACCCTTCCCTATCCACCAGTCCCATTACCAACCCTTCCCTGTCCACCAGTCCCATTACCAATCCTTCCCTATCCACCAGTCCCATTACCAATCCTTCCCTATCCACCAGTCCCATTACCAACCCTTCCCTATCCACCAGTCCCATTACCTATCCTTCCCTATCCACCAGTCCCATTACCAATCCTTCCTCTCCACCAGTCCCATTACCAATCCTTCCCCTATCCACCAGTCCCATTACCAATCCTTCCCCTCTCCACCCGTCCCATTACAAACCCTTCCCCTATCCACCAGTCCCATTACCAATCCTTCCCTGTCCACCAGTCCCATTACCAACCCTTCCCTGTCCACCAGTCCCATTACCAACCCTTCCCTGTCCACCAGTCCCATTACGAGATCCTTCCCCTCCACCAGTCCCATTACCAATCCTTCCCTCTCCACCAGTCCCATTACCAACTTCCCCTATCCACCAGTCCCATTACCAATCCTTCCCCTATCCATCAGTCCCATTACCAATCCTTCCCTCTCCACCAGTCCCATTACCAACCCTTCCCTGTCCACCAGTCCCATTACCAACCCTTCCCTGTCCACCAGTCCCATTACGAATCTTCCCTCTCCACCAGTCCCATTACCAACCTTCCCCTGTCCACCAGTCCCATTACCAACCCTTCCCCTTTCCACCAGTCCCATTACCGATCCTTCCCCTCTCCACCAGTCCCATTACCAACCCTTCCCCTGTCCACCAGTCCCATTACGAATCCTTCCCCTATCCACCAGTCCCATTACGAATCCTTCCCCTATCCACCAGTCCCATTACCAATCCTTCCCCTATCCACCAGTCCCATTACCGATCCTTCCCTCTCCACCAGTCCCATTACCAACCTTCCCCGTCCACCAGTCCCATTACGAATCCTTCCCCTATCCACCAGTCCCATTACGAATCCTTCCCCTATCCACCAGTCCCATTACCAACCCTTCCCCTATCCACCAGTCCCATTACCACTCCTTCCCCTATCCACCAGTCTCATTACCAATCCTTCCCCTCTCCACCAGTCCCATTACCAACCCTTCCCCTGTCCACCAGTCCCATTACCCCTTCCCTATCCACCAGTCCCATTACCAATCCTTCCCCTATCCACCAGTCCCATTACCAACCCTTCTCATATCCACCAGTCCCATTACCAACCCTTCCCCTATCCACCAGTCCCATTACCAACCCTTCCCCTATCAACCAGTCCCATTACCAACCCTTCCCCTATCCACCAGTCCCATTACCAATCCTTCCCCTATCAACCAGTCCCATTACCAACCCTTCCCCTATCCACCAGTCCCATTACCAACCCTTCCACCAGTCCCATTACCAACCCTTCCCTGTCCACCAGTCCCATTACCAACCTTCCCTGTCCACCAGTCCCATTACCAATCCTTCCCTGTCCACCAGTCCCACTACCAACCCTTCCCCTATCCACCAGTCCCATTACCAACCCTTCGCCTTTCTACCAGTCCCATTACCACCCCTTCCCCTATCCACCAGTCCCATTACCAATCCTTCCCCTATCTACCAGTCTCATTACCAATCCTTCCCTATCCACCAATCCCATTACCAATCTTCCACCAGTCCCATTACCAACCCTTCCCCTATCCACCAGTCCCATTACCAAACCTTCCCCTCTCCACCAGTCCCATTACCAACCCTTCCCCTATCCACCAGTCCCATTACCAACCCTTCCCCTCTCCACCAGTCCCATTACCAACCCTTCCCCTATCCACCAGTCCCATTACCAACCCTTCCCCTGTCCACCAGTCCCATTACCAACCCTTCCCCTGTCCACCAGTCCCATTACCAACCCTTCCCCTGTCCACCAGTCCCATTACCAACCCTTCCCCTGTCCACCAGTCCCATTACCAACCCTTCCTTTATCCACCAGTCCCATTACCAACCCTTCCCCTATCCACCAGTCCTATTACTAACCCTTCCCCTATCCACCAGTCCCATTAACAATCCTTCCCCTGTTCACCAGTCCCATTACCAACCCTTCCCGTATCCATCCGTCCCATTAACAATCCTTCCCCTGTTCACCAGTCCCATTACCAACCCTTCCCCTATCCACCAGTCCCATTACCAATCCTTCCCCTGTCCACCAGTCCCATTACCAATCCTTCCCCTATCCACCAGTCCCATTACCAACCCTTCCCCTATCCACCAGTCCCATTACCAATCCTTCCCCTGTCCACCAGTCCCATTACCAACCCTTCCCCTATCCACCAGTCCCATTACCAATCCTTCCCCTATCCACCAGTCTCATTACCAATCCTTCCCCTATCCACCAGTCCCATTACCAATCCTTCTCCTATCCACCAGTCCCATTACCAACCCTTCCCCTATCCACCAGTCCCATTACCAACCCTTCCCCTATCCACCAGTCCCATTACCAATCCTTCCCCTATCCACCAGTCCCATTACCAATCCTTCCCCTATCCACCAGTCTCATTACCAACCCTTCTCCTGTCCACCAGTCCCATTACCAACCCTTCCCCTATCCACCAGTCCCATTACCAATCCTTCCCCTGTCCACCAGTCCCATTACCAAACCTTCCACTATCCACCAGTCCCATTACCAATCCTTCCCCTATCCACCAGTCCCATTACCAACCCTTCCCCTGTCCACTAGTCCCATTACCAAGCCTTCCCCTATCCACCAGTCCCATTACCAACCTTCCCTATCCACCAGTCCCAATACCAACCCTTCCCTATCCACCAGTCCCATTACCCTTCCCGTATCCATCAGTCCCATTAACAATCCTTCCCCTATCCACCAGTCCCATTACCAACCCTTCCCGTATCCATCAGTCCCATTAACAACCCTTCCCCTATCCACCAGTCCCATTACCAATCCTTCCCCTATCCACCAGTTCCATTACCAACCCTTCCCCTATCCACCAGTCCCATTACCAATCCTTCCCCTATCCACCAGTCCTATTACCAATCCTTCTCCTATCCACCAGTCCCATTACAAATACTTCCCATCTCTACCAGTCCCATTACCAATCCTTCTCCTATCCACCAGTCCCATTACCAACCCTTCCCCTGCCCACCAGTCCCATTACCAATCCTTCCCCTATCCACCAGTCCCATTACCAACCCTTCCCCTATCCACCAGTCCCATTACTAATCCTTCCCCTATCCACCAGTCCCATTACCAACCCTTCCCCTATCCACCAGTCCCATTACCAATCCTTCTCTATCCACCAGTCTCATTACCAATCCTTCCCTATCCACCAGTCCCATTACCAATCCTTCCCTATCCACCAGTCCCATTACCAACCCTTCCCTATCCACCAGTCCCATTACCAACCCTTCCCCTGTCCACCAGTCCCATAACCAACCCTTCCCCATCCACCAGTCCCATTACCAGCCTTCCCTATCCACCAGTCCCATTACCAACCCTTCCCTGTCCACCAGTCCCATTACCAATCCTTCCACTATCCACCAGTCCCATCACCAAACCTTCCCCTATACACCAGTCCCATTACCCTTCCCTATCCACCAGTCCCATTACCTATCCTTCCCTATCCACCAGTCCCATTACCAATCCTTCCCTCTCCACCAGTCCCATTACCAACCCTTCCCTATCCACCAGTCCCATTACCAATCCTTCGCCTCTCCACCAGTCCCATTACCAACCCTTCCCCTATCCACCAGTCCCATTACCAAGCCTTCCCCTGTCCACCAGTCCCATTACCAAACCATGCCCTGTCCACCAGGCCCAGTACCAACCATACCCCTGTCCACCAGTCCCATTACGAATCCTTCCCCTCTCCACCAGTCCCATTACCAATCCTTCCCCTCTCCACCAGTCCCATTACCAACCCTTCCCCTATCCACCAGTCCCATTACCAATCCTTCCCCTCTCCACCAGTCCCATTACCAACCCTTCCCCTATCCACCAGTCCCATTACCAATCCTTCCCCTCTCCACCAGTCCCATTACCAACCCTTCCCCTGTCCACCAGTCCCATTACCAACCCTTCCCCTGTCCACCAGTCCCATTACGAATCCTTCCCCTCTCCACCAGTCCCATTACCAACCCTTCCCCTGTCCACCAGTCCCATTACGAATCCTTCCCCTATCCACCAGTCCCATTACCAATCCTTCCCCTCTCCACCAGTCCCATTACCAACCCTTCCCCTGTCCACCAGTCCCATTACGAATCCTTCCCCTATCCACCAGTCCCATTACGAATCCTTCCCCTATCCACCAGTCCCATTACCAATCCTTCCCCTATCCACCAGTCCCATTACCGATCCTTCCCCTCTCCACCAGTCCCATTACCAACCCTTTCCCTGTCCACCAGTCCCATTACGAATCCTTCCCCTATCCACCAGTCCCATTACAGATCCTTCCCCATCCACCAGTCCCATTACCAACCCTGTCCCTCTCCACCAGTCCCATTACCAATCCTTCCTCTATCCACCAGTCCCATTACCTCTCCTTCCCCTCTCCACCAGTCCCATTACCAACCCTTCCCCTGTCCACCAGTCCCATTACCAACCCTTCCCCTATCCACCAGTCCCATTACCAACCCTTCCCCTATCCACCAGTCCCATTACCGAACATTCCCCTATCCACGCGTCACATTACCAACCTTCCCCTATCCACCAGTCCCATTACCAACCCTTCCCTATCAACCAGTCCCATTACCAACCCTTCCCCTATCCACCAGTCCCATTACCAATCCTTCCCCTCTCAACCAGTCCCATTACCAACCCTTCCCCTATCCACCAGTCCCATTACCAACCCTTCCCCTATCCACCAGTCCCATTACCAACCTTTCCCCTTTCCACCAGTCCCATTACCAATCCTTCCCCTATCCACTAGTTCCATTACCAATCCTTCCCCTATCCACCAGTCTCATTACCAATTCTTCCCCTATCCAACAGTCCCATTACCAATCCTTCCCCTATCCACCAGTCCCATTACCAATCCTTCCCTATCCACCAGTCCATTACCAATCCTTCCCTATCCACCAGTCCCAGTACCAACCTTCCCTATCCACCAGTCCCATTCCCAAACCCTTCCCCTATCCACCAGTCCCATTACCAATCCTTCCCTATCCAACAGTGCCATTACCAACCCTTCCCCTATCCACCAGTCCCATTACCAATCCTTCCCCTATCCATCAGTCCCATTACCAACCCTTACCCTATCCACCAGTCTCATTACCAACCCTTCCCCTATCCACCAGTCCCATTAACAACCCTTCCCCTATCCACCAGTCCCATTACCAACCCTTCCCCTATCCTCCAGTCCCATTACCAACCCTTCCCCTATCCACCAGTCCCATTACCAATCCTTCACCTATCCACAAGACCCATTACCAACCCTTCCCTATCCACCAGTCCCATTACCAACCTTCCCCTATCCACCAGTCCCATTACCAACCCTTCCCTATCCACCAGTCCCATTACCAACCCTTCCCCTGCCCACCAGTCCCATTACCAATCCTTCCCCTATCCACCAGTCCCATTACCAACCCTTCCCCTATCCACCAGTCCCATTACCAATCCTTCCCCTATCCACCAGTCCCATTACCAAGCCTTCCCCTATCCACCAGTCCCATTACCAATCCTTCCCCTATCCACCAGTCCCATTACCAATCCTTCCCCTATCCACCAGTCCCATTACCAATCCTTCCCCTATCCACCAGTCCCATTACCAACCCTTCCCCTATCCACCAGTCCCATTACCAACCCTTCCCCTGTCCACCAGTCCCATTACCAACCCTTCCCCTATCCACCAGTCCCATTACCAACCCTTCCCCTATCCACCAGTCCCATTACCAACCCTTCCCCTATCCACCAGTCCCATTACCAATCCTTCCACTATCCACCAGTCCCATTACCAATCCTTCCCCTATCCACCAGTCCCATTACCAACCCTTCCCCTATCCACCAGTCCCTTTACCTATCCTTCCCCTATCCACCAGTCCCATTACCAATCCGTCCCCTCTCCACCAGTCCCATTACCAACCCTTCCCCTATCCACCAGTCCCATTACCAATCCTTGCCCTCTCCACCAGTCCCATTACCAACCCTTCCCCTATCCACCAGTCCCATTACCAATCCTTCCCTCTCCACCAGTCCCATTACCAACCCTTTCCCTGTCCACCAGCCCCATTACCAACCTTTCCCCTGTCCACCAGTCCCATTACGAATCCTTGCCCTCTCCACCAGTCCCATTACCAATCCTTCTCCTCTCCACCAGTCCCATTACCAACCCTTCCCCTATCCACCAGTCCCATTACCAATCCTTCCCCTCTCCACCAGTCCCATTACCAACCCTTCCCCTATCCACCAGTCCCATTACCAATCCTTCCCCTCTCCACCAGTCCCATTACCAACCCTTCCCCTGTCCACCAGTCCCATTACCAACCCTTCCCCTGTCCACCAGTCCCATTACGAATCCTTCCCCTCTCCACCAGTCCCATTACCAACCCTTCCCCTGTCCACCAGTCCCATTACGAATCCTTCCCCTTTCCACCAGTCCCATTACCGATCCTTCCCCTCTCCACCAGTCCCATTACCAACCCTTCCCCTGTCCACCAGTCCCATTACGAATCCTTCCCCTATCCACCAGTCCCATTACGAATCCTTCCCCTATCCACCAGTCACATTACCAACCCTTCCCCTATCCACCAGTCCCATTACCACTCCTTCCTCTCCACCAGTCCCATTACCAACCCTTCCCTGTCCACCAGTCCCATTACGAATCCTTCTCCTATCCACCAGTCCCATTACAAACCCTTCCACTATCCACCAGTCCCATTACCAACCCTTCCCCTATCCACCAGTCCCATTACCAATCCTTCCCCTATCCACCAGTCTCATTACCAATCCTTCCCCTCTCCACCAGTCCCATTACCAACCCTTCCCCTGTCCACCAGTCCCATTACCAACCCTTCCCCTATCCACCAGTCCCATTACCAACCCTTCCCCTCTCCACCAGTCCCATTACCAACCCTTCCCCTATCCACGAGTCACATTACCAACCCTTCCCCTATCCACCAGTCCCATTACCAACCCTTCCCCTATCAACCAGTCCCATTACCAACCCTTCCCCTATCCACCAGTCCCATTACCAATCCTTCCCCTATCAACCAGTCCCATTACCAACCCTTCCCCTATCCACCAGTCCCATTACCAAACCTTCCCCTATCCACCAGTCCCATTACCAACCTTTCCCCTTTCCACCAGTCCCATTACCAATCCTTCCCCTATCCACCAGTTCCATTACCAATCCTTCCCCTATCCACCAGTCTCATTACCAATTCTTCCCCTATCCAACAGTCCCATTACCAATCCTTCCCCTATCCACCAGTCCCATTACCAATCCTTCACCTATCCACCAGTCCCATTACCAATCCTTCCCCTATCCACCAGTCCCATTACCAACCCTTCCCCTATCCACCAGTCCCATTCCCAACCCTTCCCCTATCCACCAGTCCCATTACCAATCCTTCCCCTATCCAACAGTGTTATTACCAACCCTTCCCCTATCCACCAGTCCCATTACCAATCCTTACCCTATCCACCAATCCCATTACCAACCCTTCCCCTATCCACCAGTCTCATTACCAACCCTTCCCCTATCCACCAGTCCCATTACCAACCCTTCCCCTATCCACCAGTCCCATTACCAACCCTTCCCCTATCCTCCAGTCTCATTACCAACCCTTCCCCTATCCACCAGTCCCATTACCAATCCTTCCCCTATCCACCAGTCCCATTACCAACCCTTCCCCTCTCCACCAGTCCATTACCAACCCTTCCCTATCCACCAGTCCCATTACCAACCCGTCCCCTATCCTCCAGTCCTATTACCAACCCTTCCCCTAGCCACCAGTCCCATTACCAACCCTTCCCCTATCCTCCAGTCCCATTACCAACCCTTCCCCTATCCACCAGTCCCATTACCAACCCTTCCACTATCTACCAGGCACATTACCAACCCTTCCCTATCCACCAGTCCCATTACCAACCCTTCCCTATCCACCAGTCCCATTACCAACCCTTCCCTATCCACCAGTCCCATTACCAGCCTTCCCCTATCCACCAGTCCCATTACCAACCCTTCCCTATCCACCAGTCTCATTACCAACCCTTCCCTATCCACCAGTCGCATTACCAACCCTTCCCCTCTCCACCAGTCCCATTACCAACTCTTCGCCTATCCACCAGTCTCATTACCAACCCTTCCCCTATCCACCAGTCCCATTACCAACCCTTCCCCTATCCACCAGTCCCATTACCAACCCTTCCCCTATCCACCAGTCCCATTACCAACCCTTCCCCTATCCACCAGTCCCATTACCAACCCTTCCCCTATCCACCAGTCTCATTACCAACCATTCCCCTATACACCAGTCCCATGACCAACCCATCCCCTATCCACCAGTCCCATTACCAACCCTTCCCCTATCCACCAGTCCCATTACCAACCCTTCCCCTATCCACCAGTCCCATTACCAACCCTTCCCCTATCCACCAGTCCCATTACCAACCCTTTCCCTTTCCACCAGTCTCATTACCAACCCTTCCCCTATCCACCAGTCCCATTGAAGTCCTTCGCCTTTTTACTTAGCGAGGAGGTCCGGCGAGTTGCTGGCTGAGTCGTGCGTGTGAGGAGGAATAGGCGGAGGAGAAGCGACACAGGCGGCCGGGGAGCGACTTAATTACAGGTCCTCCTCGGAACCAATGTCTGGCGCCGCCACGCTAGTGCTGAATAATCGTTCCCAGTCATAAACGGTTAGTCTGGTTTTGTTGATCGACCCCGTATAACGACGCGCTGATAAAACTGACGAAGAACTAGAAGAAGAAGGTCTGCGGGTGTTCATCAACGCATAGACCGCTTTACTAGCCTATCACAGCCACCTTTAGTACTAATAATGGTTATACAGGCCGCGCTGTCACAGCCCCTTTGGGTACTAATAACGGTATGGAGCGGCCGCGTTGCCTCTCCCTCCGGCGGCGGCAGAGGACGGTGTCATGGCTCGGCTCCCTGTGGTGTGTCTCGTCGGCGCATGCAGGTGGTGCACGCGTCGAGTTGTCTAGATGTATCTTTGTTTATCTTTAATGATTCGGTTCCGTGTCACTGGCGGTGTTCAGAGGGCATGTTGAACCCCACCTGTGACTGTTTTGTTTCATAGGAGGGCTGGTGTTCAGGGGGCATGTTGAACCCCACCTGTGACTGTTTTGTTTCATAGGAGGGCTGGTGTTCAGAGGGCATGTTGAACCCCACCTGTGACTGTTTTGTTTCATAGGAGGGCTGGTGTTCAGAGGCCATGTTGAACCCCACCTGTGACTGTTTTGTTTCATAGGAGGGCTGGTGTTCAGAGGCCATGTTGAACCCCACCTGTGACTGTTTTGTTTCATAGGAGGGCTGGTGTTCAGAGGCCATGTTGAACCCCACCTGTGACTGTTTTGTTTCATAGGAGGGCTGGTGTTCAGAGGGCATGTTGAACCCCTCCTGTGACTGTTTTGTTTCATAGGAGCTGATGTTCAGAGGGCATGTTGAACCCCACCTGTGACTGTTTTGTTTCATAGGAGGCTGGTGTTCAGGGCATGTTGAACCCTCCTGTGACTGTTTTGTTTCATAGGAGGGCTGGTGTTCAGGGCATGTTGAACCCCACCTGTGACTGTTTTGTTTCATAGGAGGGCTGGTGTTCAGAGGCCATGTTGAACCCCACCTGTGACTGTTTTGTTTCATAGGAGGGCTGGTGTTCAGAGGCCATGTTGAACCCCTCCTGTGACTGTTTTGTTGCATAGGAGGGCTGGTGTTCAGAGGCCATGTTGAACCCCACCTGTGACTGTTTTGTTTCATAGGAGGGCTGGTGTTCAGAGGCCATGTTGAACCCCACCTGTGACTGTTTTGTTTCATAGGAGGGCTGGTGTTCAGAGGCCATGTTGAACCCCACCTGTGACTGTTTTGTTTCATAGGAGGGCTGGTGTTCAGAGGCCATGTTGAACCCCACCTGTGACTGTTTTGTTTCATAGGAGGGCTGGTGTTCAGAGGGCATGTTGAACCCCTTCTGTGACTGTTTTGTTTCATAGGAGGGCTGGTGTTCAGAGGCCATGTTGAACCCCACCTGTGACTGTTTTGTTTCATAGGAGGCTGGTGTTCAGAGGCCATGTTGAACCCCACCTGTGACTGTTTTGTTTCATAGGAGGCTGGTGTTCAGAGGCCATGTTGAACCCCACCTGTGACTGTTTTGTTTCATAGGAGGCTGGTGTTCAGAGGCCATGTTGAACCCCTCCTGTGACTGTTTTGTTTCATAGGAGCTGATGTTCAGAGGGCATGTTGAACCCCTCCTGTGACTGTTTTGTTTCATAGGAGGGCTGGTGTTCAGAGGCCATGTTGAACCCCACCTGTGACTGTTTTGTTTCATAGGAGGCTGGTGTTCAGAGGCCATGTTGAACCCCACCTGTGACTGTTTTGTTTCATAGGAGGCTGGTGTTCAGAGGCCATGTTGAACCCTCCTTTGTCTGTTTTGTTTCATAGTTGGGCTGGTGTTCAGAGGCCATGTTGAACCCCTCCTGTGACTGTTTTGTTTCATAGGAGGGCTGGTGTTCAGAGGCCATGTTGAACCCCTCCTGTGACTGTTTTGTTTCATAGGAGGGCTGGTGTTCAGAGGCCATGTTGAACCCCTCCTGTGACTGTTTTGTTTCATAGGAGGGCTGGTGTTCAGAGGCCATGTTGAACCCCTCCTGTGACTGTTTTGTTGCATAGGAGGGCTGGTGTTCAGAGGCCATGTTGAACCCCTCCTGTGACTGTTTTGTTTCATAGGAGGGCTGGTGTTCAGAGGCCATGTTGAACCCCTCCTGTGACTGTTTTGTTTCATAGGAGGGCTGGTGTTCAGAGGCCATGTTGAACCCCACCTGTGACTGTTTTGTTTCATAGGAGGGCTGGTGTTCAGAGGCCATGTTGAACCCCTCCTGTGACTGTTTTGTTTCATAGGAGGGCTGGTGTTCAGAGGCCATGTTGAACCCCTCCTGTGACTGTTTTGTTTCATAGGAGCTGATGTTCAGAGGGCATGTTGAACCCCACCTGTGACTGTTTTGTTTCATAGGAGGGCTGGTGTTCAGAGGCCATGTTGAACCACACCTGTGACTGTTTTGTTTCATTTGAGGTCTGGTGTTCAGAGGCCATGTTGAACCCCTCCTGTGACTGTTTTGTTGCATAGGAGGGCTGGTGTTCAGAGGCCATGTTGAACCCCACCTGTGACTGTTTTGTTTCATAGGAGGGCTGGTGTTCAGAGGCATGTTGACCCCCACCTGTGACTGTTTTGTTTCATAGGAGGCTGGTGTTCAGAGGCCATGTTGACCCCCGCCTGTGACTGTTTTGTTTCATAGGAGCTGATGTTCAGAGGGCATGTTGAACCCCACCTGTGACTGTTTTGTTTCATAGGAGGGCTGGTGTTCAGAGGCCATGTTGAACCCCACCTGTGACTGTTTTGTTTCATAGGAGGGCTGGTGTTCAGAGGCCATGTTGAACCCCACCTGTGACTGTTTTGTTTCATAGGAGGGCTGGTGTTCAGAGGGCATGTTGAACCCCTCCTGTGACTGTTTTGTTTCATAGGAGCTGGTGTTCAGAGGGCATGTTGAACCCCTCCTGTGACTGTTTTGTTTCATAGGAGGGCTGGTGTTCAGAGGGCATGTTGAACCCCTCCTGTGACTGTTTTGTTTCATAGGAGCTGGTGTTCAGAGGGCATGTTGAACCCCTCCTGTGACTGTTTTGTTTCATAGGAGGGCTGGTGTTCAGAGGGCATGTTGAACCCCACCTGTGACTGTTTTGTTTCATAGGAGGGCTGGTGTTCAGAGGCCATGTTGAACCCCACCTGTGACTGTTTTGTTTCATAGGAGGGCTGGTGTTCAGAGGCCATGTTGAACCACTCCTGTGACTGTTTTGTTGCATAGGAGGCTGGTGTTCAGAGGCCATGTTGAACCCCACCTGTGACTGTTTTGTTTCATAGGAGGGCTGGTGTTCAGAGGCCATGTTGAACCCCACCTGTGACTGTTTTGTTTCATAGGAGGGCTGGTGTTCAGAGGCCATGTTGAACCCCACCTGTGACTGTTTTGTTTCATAGGAGGGCTGGTGTTCAGAGGCCATGTTGAACCCCACCTGTGACTGTTTTGTTTCATAGGAGGGCTGGTGTTCAGAGGGCATGTTGAACCCCTTCTGTGACTGTTTTGTTTCATAGGAGGGCTGGTGTTCAGAGGCCATGTTGAACCCCACCTGTGACTGTTTTGTTTCATAGGAGGGCTGGTGTTCAGAGGCCATGTTGAACCCCACCTGTGACTGTTTTGTTTCATAGGAGGGCTGGTGTTCAGAGGCCATGTTGAACCCCACCTGTGACTGTTTTGTTTCATAGGAGGGCTGGTGTTCAGAGGCCATGTTGAACCCCACCTGTGACTGTTTTGTTTCATAGGAGGGCTGGTGTTCAGAGGGCATGTTGAACCCCTCCTGTGACTGTTTTGTTTCATAGGAGGGCTGGTGTTCAGAGGCCATGTTGAACCCCACCTGTGACTGTTTTGTTTCATAGGAGGGCTGGTGTTCAGAGGCCATGTTGAACCCCACCTGTGACTGTTTTGTTTCATAGGAGGGCTGGTGTTCAGAGGCCATGTTGAACCCCTCCTGTGACTGTTTTGTTTCATAGGAGGGCTGGTGTTCAGAGGCCATGTTGAACCCCTCCTGTGACTGTTTTGTTTCATAGGAGGGCTGGTGTTCAGAGGCCATGTTGAACCCCTCCTGTGACTGTTTTGTTTCATAGGAGGGCTGGTGTTCAGAGGCCATGTTGAACCCCTCCTGTGACTGTTTTGTTTCATAGGAGGGCTGGTGTTCAGAGGCCATGTTGAACCCCTCCTGTGACTGTTTTGTTGCATAGGAGGGCTGGTGTTCAGAGGCCATGTTGAACCCCTCCTGTGACTGTTTTGTTTCATAGGAGGCTGGTGTTCAGAGGCCATGTTGAACCCCTCCTGTGACTGTTTTGTTTCATAGGAGGGCTGGTGTTCAGAGGCCATGTTGAACCCCACCTGTGACTGTTTTGTTTCATAGGAGGGCTGGTGTTCAGAGGCCATGTTGAACCCCTCCTGTGACTGTTTTGTTTCATAGGAGGGCTGGTGTTCAGAGGCCATGTTGAACCCCTCCTGTGACTGTTTTGTTTCATAGGAGGGCTGGTGTTCAGAGGGCATGTTGAACCCCACCTGTGACTGTTTTGTTTCATAGGAGGGCTGGTGTTCAGAGGCCATGTTGAACCCCACCTGTGACTGTTTTGTTTCATAGGAGGGCTGGTGTTCAGAGGCCATGTTGAACCCCTCCTGTGACTGTTTTGTTGCATAGGAGGGCTGGTGTTCAGAGGCCATGTTGAACCCCACCTGTGACTGTTTTGTTTCATAGGAGGGCTGGTGTTCAGAGGGCATGTTGAACCCCACCTGTGACTGTTTTGTTTCATAGGAGGGCTGGTGTTCAGAGGCCATGTTGAACCCCACCTGTGACTGTTTTGTTTCATAGGAGGGCTGGTGTTCAGAGGGCATGTTGAACCCCACCTGTGACTGTTTTGTTTCATAGGAGGGCTGGTGGTCAGAGGGCATGTTGAACCCCACCTGTGACTGTTTTGTTTCATAGGAGGGCTGGTGTTCAGAGGGCATGTTGAACCCCACCTGTGACTGTTTTGTTTCATAGGAGGGCTGGTGTTCAGAGGGCATGTTGAACCCCACCTGTGACTGTTTTGTTTCATAGGAGGGCTGGTGTTCAGAGGCCATGTTGAACCCCACCTGTGACTGTTTTGTTTCATAGGAGGGCTGGTGTTCAGAGGGCATGTTGAACCCCACCTGTGACTGTTTTGTTTCATAGGAGGGCTGGTGTTCAGAGGGCATGTTGAACCCCTCCTGTGACTGTTTTGTTTCATAGGAGGGCTGGTGTTCAGAGGGCATGTTGAACCCCACCTGTGACTGTTTTGTTTCATAGGAGGGCTGGTGTTCAGAGGCCATGTTGAACCCCTCCTGTGACTGTTTTGTTTCATAGGAGGGCTGGTGTTCAGAGGCCATGTTGAACCCCACCTGTGACTGTTTTGTTTCATAGGAGGGCTGGTGTTCTCTGGGACGGACGCCTCCTGATGTCTTATACAGAAGTGCCCTTGACGTTATGTGCTGCACGCATTTTTATGATACTTATGTTCTTAGCCCGGGAACACGAGCCACGGGGCAGGACAGGAGGCCGTCTGTGTTGTCGCGGCTCGTTCATCCTTCTGTTCCGTGAAGGAAGTGTGACAGTATCTTGATTTTAGTAAAGCGTTTGACAAAGTTCCTCACCAACGACTGTTGCTTGAATTACAGGCTCACGGAGTAGAGGGTAAAGTTTTGAAGTGGGTCAAGGCGTGGCTTAGCAATAGGAAGCAAAGAGTGCAAATCAATGGTAAAAGATCTGACTGGGGATGTGTTACGAGTGGGGTCCCACAAGGTTCGGTATTAGGTCCACTTTTGTTTATTATTTATATCAATGACTTGGATACAGGAATTAATAGTGATGTCAGTAAGTTTGCAGATGATACCTAGATCGGTAGAGTAATTGAGTCGGATCAGGACGCTAGTATTCTCCAGGGTGAACTCAACAGATTATAATTATGACTGGGCGGATAAATGGCAGATGGAGTTCAATGTAGGGAAGTGCAGTATTCTGAGTGTAGGTAGGAACAACCCCTCACATAACTATTGCTTAAATGACACTCTCATAAGCAGGTCTGGGTGCGAGAGGGATTTAGGGGTCTTAGTGAGCTCCGATCTCCGTCCAAGGGCACAATACATTCAAGCTAGAAATCGGGCAAATAGGGTACTGGGATTTATTTCAAGGAGCGTAAGCAACAGAAGCGCCGAAGTCTTCCTCAAACTATATTTAGCATTAGTTAGACCTCATCTTGACTATGCGGCTCAGTTCTGGTCACCTTGTGGTGCCCCGCGAGCCGCGACACCACTCGTGTCATCATCATCTTCTCCGGCAATATTTTCCGATGACAACAGCGGTATCGACCGCTAAAACACAACACGGACTCCAAGACATGATTGTCCCCACACACACTGTTCATTTACCAACCTATACACAATTGCAATTGCCCATTAACGCACCCGCTTATCTCTCTAAGCCAAAACACAATCAACCGCGGCCAAAACACAATCAACCGCGGCCAAAACACGATCAACCGCGGAACAAAATGTTATGAAAACAAAGCTGCGTCACCGCGTGACAGCTACACTAAGGATTAAAATCGACCTTATTACACATGTCGGTTAGGTAGATTATTGTATGAGCTCGGTGTGAGTTTGATGTATGACTCACACGCCTGACGTATTACCCTCGTGATGTCTGTATGTATGTCATGCCTATATAAGAAGCATTTATTCAGGCTATAGATCAGATCAGCCAGCACTCTGTTCGTGTGCTATCACCCAGTTGTCCTTCCCTAGACAACATGGGCAAAACCTTCATCTTTGCTACTGTGAGTATGGAGTAATGTGGTACCATAGAGGAAAGCGTATCTAACATATCTATTATGTTCTATTATCTTAGTTTTACTTAGGATTATATTTCTATGATACTTTATTGTGTGAGTTTTTACTCAATATTATACCAGTGTTAACGTCAGTAACCAATAGTGAAAGAAAACCTGAAGACTCATTGAGTCTCGTAAGCCAGTCGCTGGTTTAAACAATATTTTTACCCTCTGTAATATTAAGTAGTATTAAGGTAGAATAAAATACATATAAGAAAGGCGACACCGTTTCATCACCCCATTTACGAACTCCTTTAAATACTCCTAAAGCACCAGAATTTTAAGTCAAGTGTCACTAATACAAACAGTGTGTCGTCTCCCCTGTGTGACCCGGGATTGCGGGTTACAACAACCTTACTATAGAATGGATATCAAAATGTTAGAATCGGTGCAGAGGAGGATGACTAAGATGATTCAGGGGTTGAGAAACTTGCCATACGAGGAAAGACTCAAACAGTTAAACTTGCAGCATTCTCTAGAAAGGCGAAGGGTGCGTGGAGACATGATCGAGGTTTATAAATGGATGAAGGGCTTTAATAAGGGGGATATTCATAAGGTTTTTTTGGTAAGAAAACCGGGTAGGACACGAAGTAATGGGTTTAAACTGGATAAATTCAGATTCAAAAGGGACATATGCAAAAATTGGTTTACTAACAGGGTGGTGGATGAGTGGAATAGGCTTAGCAGTCATGTGGTGAGTGCCAATACAATTGTCACATTCAAAAATAGACTAGATAAATTCATGGACAGCGATATTAGGTGGGGTTAGATACACGGGAGCTTAGGGTCAAAGGAGCTGCCTCGTACAGGCCTACCGGCTCTTGCAGACTCCTGCGTTCTTATGTTCTTATGTACTTCTCCTGATCTTATTGCTTGAGCAATATGATAAGCATAGGACTGATCTGTGCCGAGATCTCTGACAACTTCTTCAGGTAACACTGGAATGGGAGGACCTACATTTAATTTCGGAAATTTTGCATTTATTTCTAGGTGTGTTACTTCATCCAGCATGTTGCCTACGGGACCTGACCACTTATTATGGCTTGTTGTAGGGCCATCAAGTTCCTGGATGAGGTGACGAGGAGGCAGCTCACCTGCAACGTTCGCGGTCTTCGTTCTAATTTTCATTCTGTGGAACACCATCTCTCCTCCTCTAAAACTCACCTTCTCTTCCTCACCGAAACACAAGTTTCTGAGGCTACTGACAGCAACCTGTACTCTGTTCCCTCGTACTATCTCTATCCTAAATTTCAATCCAAAGCTGGATGTTGCGCCTACGTGCGCAACGACATCACTTACTCTCGTGCCCACGACCTTGACTCTTCAGAATTTTCCACCATCTGGCTAAGACTTCATTGTCATTCAATTACTAAATATATCTGTGCTGTTTATCTCTCACCTAACTCTACTATGTAAAATTCTTTGACTATTTGAACTCTAAAGTGGAACACATCTTGACTCACTCTCCCTTTGCTGAAATCTCCATCCTAGGAGATTTCAATGTTCACCACCAGCTTTGGCTTTCATCCTCTTTCACTGACCATCCTGGTGAACAAGCCTACAACTTTGGTATTCTCAACGACCTAGAGCGGTTGGTTCAGCACCCTACACGTATTCCCGACCGTCTTGGAGACCGGCCCAATATTCTAGACCTCTTCCTTACCTCAAACCCTTCTGCTTATTCTGTCAAACTGCTCTCTCCGTTGGGCTCCTCCGATCATAACCTTATTTCTGTATCCTGTCCTATCGCTCTTGTACTTCCTCTGGACCCACCGAGGAGGCGATGCTTCTGGCATTTTGCTTCAGCTCGGTGGGACGACCTGAGGATGTATGAGAAAAAAAAACCGTTGTCTCCTCCCTACACGTGCCCGGGCGCCCGGTGTTGTGTGAAAAAACTTCGGTGTATGAAATATCTTCGGTGAAGAGATTTCATACTTAGAGCAATATTAAAACACTGGGTTATTTTTGTTTATGTTAGACTCAAAAATCAATATATCAAAGAGAAAAATCATTTAACTTTGCCCAAAAAATTATTATTCACTGCCTCAAATTTTATATTCCATATTCGTTTGTGAGCATGCCATGGTATTGTGTTATTTGGTGTCCCAGTGGTAGTTGTGTGACCCTGGTGGTAGTTCGATTCTTCTTCTGTACCATGAACCTAAGAAACACATATTTGACAAGGCTTTCCTAGGAGTTCAGAGCATTTCCAGGGGTAGTTGCATGACCCTGGTGGTAGTTTGACCCTTCTTCTGTACCACGAACCTGAGAAACACATATTTGACAAGGCTTTCGTGAGAGTTCTGAGCATTTCCAGGGGTAGTTGCATGACCCTGGTGGTAGATTGACCCTGCTTCTGTACCACGAACCTAAGAAGCACATATTTCACAAGGCTTTCGTAGGAGTTCAGAGTATTTCCAGGGGTAGTTGTGTGAACCTGTTTGTAGAACTGACCTTTCTTCTGTACCATGAACCTAAGAAACGCATCTTTGTCAAGGCTTTCGTAGGAGTTCTGAGTATTTCCAGGGTTAGTTGTGTGACCCTGGTATTGGTTTGACCCTTCTTCTGTACCGTGAACCTAAAAAACGCCTATTTGACAAGGCTTTCGTAGGAGTTCTGTGCATTTCCAGGGGTAGTTGTGTGACCCTGGTTGTAGATTGACCCTTCTTCTGTACCATGAACCTAAGAAACGCATATTTGACAAGGCTTTCGTAGGAGTTCTGAGCATTTCCAGGGGTAGTTTAATGACCCTGGTGGTAGTTTGACCCTTCTTCTGTACCATGAACCTAAGAAACACATATTTGACAAGGCTTTCGTAGGAGTTCTGAGCATTTCCAGGGGTAGTTGTATGACCCTGGTGGTAGTTTGACCCTTCTTCTGTACCATGAACCTAAGAAACACATATTTGACAAGGTTTTCGTAGGAGTTCTGAGCCTTTCCAGGGGTAGTTGTGTGACCCTGGTGGTAGTTCGACGCTTCTTCTGTACCATAGACCTAAGACACATTTGACTAGGCTTTCGTAGGAGTTCTGAGCATTTCCAGGGGTAATTGTATGACCCTGGTGGTAGTCTGACTCTTCTTCTGTACCATGAACCTAAGAAACACATATTTGACAAGGCTTTCGTAGGAGTTCAGAGCATTTCCAGGGGTAGTTTAATGACCCTGGTGGTAGTCTGACCCTTCTTCTGTACCACGAACCTAAGAAACACATATTTGACAAGGTTTTCGTAGAAATTCAGAGCATTTCCAGTGGTTGTTGCATGACCCCGGTGGTAGTTTGACCCTTCCTCGGTACCATGAACCTAAGAAACACATATTTGACAAGGCTTTCGTAGGAGTTCTGATCATTTCCAGGGGTAGTTGTGTGACCCTGGTGGTAGTTTGACCCTTCTTCTGTACCATGAACCTAAGAAACACATATTTGACAAGGCTTTCGTAGGAGTTGTGACCATATCCAGAGGGAGGTTGCATGACTCTGGTGGTAGTTTGACCCTTTCACTGTACCATGAACCTAAGAAACGCATATTTGACAAGGCTTTCGTAGGAGTTGTGAGCATATCCAGAGGGAAGTTGCATGACCCTGGTGGTAGTTTGATCCTTCCTCTGTACCATGAACCTAAGAAACACATATTTGACAAGGCTTTCGTAGGAGTTCTGAGCATTTCCAGGGGTAGTTGTATGACCCTGGTGGTAGACTGACCTTTCTTCTGAACCAAGAACCTAAGACACACATTTGACAAGGCTTTCGTAGGAGTTCTGAGCATTTCCAGGGGTAGTTTTATGACCCTGGTGGTAGACTGACCCTTCTTCTGTACCATGAACCTACCAACACAGTCATTAGGACCTGACTGATCTCATTTTCGGCCTATGGAAATAGTTGATGTGAGGGGAGAACACGTCTGAGAGTAGTACTGATCTAGGAGAGTCTGCCCCGTGAAGAGAGGAAGGAAAAAAGAAAACGGGTCAGGAAGCCGAGCGAAAACGGGGAACCAGAACACAGAGATGAGAAGGAGAATCAGTCTATTGCTGTGTTGTGTGATGAGTGGTTGGCTCTCTTCCTCCTCCTCCTCCTCCTCTTCCTTCTTGTGACCCCCGGAGATACTGATTGCGTGGCTGAACAGGGTGAGTGAGTGGTGGTGGTGATTTTTGGGTTGTGTTGCGGACTTGTGGTAGTGATGGTGATTTCAATGTGGTGGTGGTGGTGGTGAATGTCGATATGGTGGTGATTCTACTAATGTCGAGATGGTGATGATTGTTGTAGTGGTGGTGATGATCGGTCGAGGTGGTGGTGATGGTGGTGGTGATGGTGGTGGTTACTGGGTATAAGGAAGGCTAACACCGATATCACTACCACCTACTATCCATATCAGACCCTATGACTACTACTACTACTACTACTACTACTACTACTACTACTGCTGCTTCTACTACTACTACTACTACTACTACTACTACTACTACTACTACTGCCTCTACTACTACTACTGGTACCGTTTTTCCAAATATCTTTCAAACGAGGACTCGGATCAGCGTGGGACTTTGGCACAGATTGTTTCACACACTCCGCTAATTTTTGACGCTATTGTGCATTGCCAGACGCTGTTAATTATGGCGTTTACACCTGACTGTGATGGCAACACCTGCGTGAGCCACTTACACGTTCGAACAGGTGAGCCGTGACGTGTTTGTGACGTGTATCCACCACCTACCTCCACCCCTGGCTTCCCCTACTCCCATCCCTCCCTCCTGCCCTCCTCTCTCTCTCTCTCTCTCTCTCTCTCTCTGCACACATATGACTCGTCTACCATGGCGGATAACTTTAAAGTCTATGGTAAGTATGGCAGGGTGTTTTGTGCACACAACCCTGATTCCTGTTCCAGCGTAAAGCCCCGTTCACGCTGTGCCGACTCCGGGCCACGACAACCCAGCGACTCCGGGAACACGAGGTCTTGGGTGTGAAATGCTAAGTCTATATATATACCAAGTCAAGCAGGAGGGGGGGGGGATGGAGTCTCGCGGCTTGAAGCCATTGAACTGTCAGTCGGCCATATTGTTCAAGCCGGAGAGGAGTGGCCAAATGGATGTACCTCCATGAGCGGCCGGCCAGACCACGCAGACTGGCAGTACATGCTTGCCGCTTCTAACTTGTATTTGTAAAGGAGACCGCACATCTTGGTGATGAATTGTCCTCACCGCATTTCTTTGTTATCATGAATACATTACCGCGCTTCTTGGATATTATGTACAGTACTTTCTTACCTGTTACAGTATATTTACACTAATAAATTATGAAATTATTTTAATTTCATCCGCCTGCATGTTAAAGTGCTGGAAAACAGTAAGAAGAGAAAATAAAAACATTACGGTGCTCCATGGATGCGGTACTCTAAGGGCAAGCGCCCTCCATGTTTGGCGCGCTCCACCCTCGTGTTCGTACCTCACGGCTTGAACAATATGGCGGCCGATTTGACAGCTGAGACCACGAAAACTGGCTTCACTCACCTGTACAGCGCGCTCGGGGCTGTGGGCCTCTCCACCCTTATTACCTCCATGAAGTCAAGTCACTCTGCATCAAAACTGCGACCGGTACGCGCAGGAGGCGGTTTTGGGGCGGAGCAGCGGGATGACGTCACTTGGAGCCAAAAAAAAATACCCGCCTGTTCAGGGTGACTAAAGTTGGGGACGTGTGTGCACTCTGGATGTGCATTCTCGCCTTCTTTCACAGCGCGTTCAGGCAAGCCACTGACGAAAAAAATATATCTTTTTTATTGTGCTATTGCGTGACGGTAATTCCAATGCCTACAAATGGCGGTGTGGGGTGTAAGGGAGGGCATGATGATGTGATTGATTTAAATTAGTCCGCCTTTCTTCGTTTTCTCTAAATCCCTGTTTCTACATTCTCTAATTTGGCTCCAAGCAACGTCACGCATAAACCACGCCTCGGCCGCGTCTACTCCCACAAACCTGCGTAGGACTTGACTTGCTGTATATAGACTTGGGTGAAATGTTGACATGAAAGGGTCGCACATACTCTTTTCAACCTTATGCGACCCTTCCACATCAAGATATCACACCCAAGACCTCGTATACCCCGAGTCGCTGGGTTGTCGTGGCCCAGAGTTGCACAGTGTGAACGGGGCTTTACTGGATGTTGCTCAACCCTGTAGCAGCGACGGGCCAAATTTGTGGCTTTACCGTGTAGCAGCGACGGGCCAAATTTGTGGCTTTACCGTGTAGCAGCGACGGGCCAAATTTGTGCCATGATATAAACCTCCGAAAATAGATGATGCATAAACTGATCACACATGCGTTGATATATATCATGAAATGGTTTGCGTGAGTGATGACTCTTTCTCATTATTTTACTTAGAGGGACCTTTAACCTAACCTAACCTAACCTAACCTAAGAAACATGACCCCGCAGCTACCGGGTGAAGTGCTGTATGGCGTTGGTTAAACATATGGAAGAGCCGTAGTGCATCGCTGACTCCTTTGCACCCGCGGGAACACGGTAGTATGCTGGCCCTGGCTGACAGCAGTAGTAGTTATAATATTGCCATACTGGCTTGTTTTGGCGGGGCAATATGGCGTGGGGCGGGGCGGAATAATCAGCCGTAGTGGCAGGCTATTATATCGGCTTGTTTTGGCGGGGCAAGGGAGCGTGGGGGGGGGCGGAAAACACGTGGGGCGGAGGGTGGAAGGACATCCGTAGTATCCTGCGCCATACCGGCTTGTTGTGGCGGGGCCAGGGGGCGGGGGCCGGGGCGGAAACACCCGGGGGGGGGGGGGGCGGAAGGACATCCGTAGTATCCTGCGCCATAGCGGCTTGTTTTGGCGGGGCAATGGCGCGTGGGGCGGGGCGGAAAAACAGCCGTAGTGGCATGCTGTCATACCGGCTTGTTTTGGCGGGGCAAGGGAGCGTGGGGCGGAGGCGGAAAGACTTCCGTAGTATCCTATGTCATAGCGGCTTGTTTTGGCGGGTCAAGGGGCGTGGGGCGGGACAGAGAGGGATCGGCAGTGACATGCTATGGGGAGGGAGCGAGGGATGTGCTATGGTGCGGTTGGTGGGAGGTGATGAGTCCCGGGCGGCGAGACATGGGCTGCGCCATGCCTCGTTCTGTCTAAGAGGGAGCGTGTAGGGTGTAGGGTATGCGGTGACCGAACTGGTAGCGTACTGGGTTCACATTCGCCGCGTGGTGGACGACGCGGGTTCGAATCCCCAGGATACCACTCGGATTTTTCAGTCGCCGTCGAGGGGTTTATTAACAAGTAACGGGGATACAGAAATAAACCAGAATCATATTATAATTTTTATTTAACCACGCAAAAAAGAAAAACACGTCTTAGAAATAACATACAAACACACGCAATTTAGATGGATGCAACTCGTTTCTTTTCAACAGAGATGGAGGTAAGATCTTGGGTGTAAACGACGGATTGAAGGCAGATTTTTCTTCCTTTGACGGCTGCTTGTCATCCTTTGTCTCCTCCGCAGGGGATGGAGGCGTCAAATCCACGGTGATTTCGGCTGAGGGTACCTTGGAGTCGTTCTTTGGAGGGGAGATGAGATTCCTGTATGGAGCATCCTCGCAACCTTCAGCTGCCATGCTCAGCATTTCTGCGTCAGCGTTTTCCCGCCTCGCGGTTTCACCTGGAGAACAGTAATAATTACTCGAACGCCTTAAAGAAATGGATGAGTTATCATTCCATATAGATGCATACATACCGATCTTTGGAGGTGCTTTGTAGTCTGTGATGATACGTTTCTTGTGCTTAACATCACAACGTCCTTCAGTCTACCTGCTCGGTGCGTCTGCATCGACACTTTCTCGTATCATGCTTTCATCTGGTGAGTTGCGAGAACAGTAATAATTAATGTTGATTACCAGACCATCTGAAAACAAACAAGAGAGTAAATACAGAATGAGGAAACGGTATTGATGATTTAACAAACCATGTAGATAGCAACTGATGTCACTTACCGAACGTGGTTGACGAGAACCGTTTAGCCATCACGTTGCGTATACACTTCAACTTGCTGGTAAAGTGCGGTTGTAGTAGGTGGACGTCTGGGTTTATATGCATCAGTATGGAAACCAATTGGCAACCCATACACGCAAGTGTTGCGATAGCAGCTGTTCCTCTAGCATACCTCCAGGTGTTCTCCCGCGTCTACCCCTCTCTTTAGCATGGCACCATGCTTTACATGATAACGTTGCAAATCTCTCGTCGACAATGCCTTGCGTTACTAAGTAAGCAGAATGTTGTTTCACATTGTGGTAATGGAAAGAGTTTGTATCCCAATCGCGTGATAAGTTTATCATTATAGAAATGCTGTCCTTTCTTAAAGGTTGCATGGAGGGAATACATGACACGTTTAAGGGGGTGATGACTGAGGAGATAGCAAAAGTACATCGTGTAAATGCCACACACAAGGGATTGCAGACCCTGTAATCTATATGCTAATCTATACACCGTCATATACGGATGTACTTGTATAAAGTGATGTAATGACAGTGAATACAACCTTGGATCTAAGTTATAAGTGTCAAAGTAACCGAGTGTTTGAGTTTCATAATGAATGTATATAGCGATCCAGTGACCCATGACTTCTCCCCCCTTCAGAGTGTTCAGAATAAAGACAATGGGTTTTAGCTGCTGCTTTGCATGTTCAAGCAGCTTACCGACATGACTTTCAGGATGACAACCTAAAAAAATAATCTTATCCCCCAGTACACCCGCTAATCCTCGTTCGATTTCCAGTGCATTCATTTTATTTTACGCGCGAACCTGACACGTTACTTGACGATGCGCGTCAATTTCAATTATGCCTGTCGTGTCGGCGAAGAATATAATGACGAGATTTCTGTTGTGTCCTTTATTAAAGTTAAAGAGATACGCATGTTTCCATTTTTATCGAGGGTAATCCCATTTTCCACGTCTTCTGTGACGAAATTATAAGCGCATAAGGTTCGACCCGCTGCAAAAGCCGGGAGAGTAAGATTGTTAGTTGTTTCCAAGCCAAGTCCTTCTAGCGTCGAATAAAAGAGTCGAGAGACATGATGGGAAACTGAGCATGAATATTATAAGCCGTTGACCCATTAATGGTGATATGAGCGTGATTGAGATCCGCGTGAGTGAAATAAAGACCGTTCTTGTTGTAAGAACCAGACATGTTATCCATGTCAACCATAACCATTATCAGATTCTGTGGAATGATTTGTGCAAACGGCAATTCGGCCAGCAAACTCGTTTGATTGATTCCTAAGACATATGTTTTATACAGGGTTCGATTGTATGTATACTGCAAGGATTTCGACGCGAGTGAAGTATTGAGTGACGATAACGCTGATGCGTGCGGCACGACGCGATCGACCCATAGTTTTACTGATTCGAGCGCAAATTTAAAGAGATCTCCATCCTGAGATGTGTTTAGAATCCACGACTTGCTTGCTAATTCCAACCTGATTCTCACATCTGTGCCGTCGAGGAGATACGCGTCTAGACTCGCAATATCTAACAGCAAAGGTGCTGTCATACTAAGACCGTGTGCTTTTATGTTGGCAATCATTTCCTTTTCTTGTTTATTGGCTCCTGTAAAGTACTCGTCACTATACGTGTTCACTATTCCTTTTCACTCTGATCATCACGGAAAAGAAGGAACTACGTCCAATCGAATCTATCTTTTCTTGGGGGATCGACGTTATCATTTTAACAAAGGGTTGATATTTAAATAGGGCGTTGGATTCTACCATCTGTTCTTTGAGGTAGCAAGTTCAATTTTTAAAAGGGTATTACTAAAGCCGTTAGCAAAAACCACATGATCCGTATCACCAAGCTTCGACCCGTCCACCTTGGTCGCGCGTCTTCATGTCTATCGAGAGTGTACTGAGATCCAGAAATTGTCCAGGAACGCCTGGAATCCTAAATTCAATATAACTATCATTAATCTCATTATTAGAACCGTCAAGATTAACGGGTAAAATATCGAGTTTGTTTCGAGATGCAATAGAACTTTCTACTGGTCTCACACGCGTCACTCGAGGAAACCCTTCGCTTACGGCGGCTGCGTACTGACGCAGAGAGGTGGTCGTCCCACCCCTGTACGTCAAGTCCGTATTCCGCCATCTTCCACGTTAAACTAACGTTTTCATGTTGAATATGTCACTTTTATAACATGTTTTACGTGACCGTCGTTTCGTCTTTCTTTTGCTTGTTTTCTTACGCTTACGGACGCGCCCGCCTTGGACTCGTCTTTGACGCTTGCGGACTCCCTTACCTCCCCCTCGGGCAAGTCTTTGTCCAACGCCTTTCAGAGCCGACACGCCTCTGGTTTTAACGAGTGACGGATATCCCGTCCATCTAACACATCGCCTAATACGTCTTTCCCCATACGCACAGCTTCGGGGCGACATTTCTCATGAGAAAAGGGATGGCTTTTTAGCCAGACCGCTCAGTATATTAAAATTCCACCTCCTCTTCTACCTCGCTGAACGGGAGGCGGAGAAATATCCTAATATCCTCTAATCCACCACCTTGCATGACTCTCTAAAAAGAGAGCATCGAAATCATGACGTCCCGGAGGAATGAAAGTACTCCTCATGACTGTCTGTGAATGAATAACCCATCTTCACGAAAAGTGTCGTATTTATTTCTTATTTAGGGCGAATATGCAATAAAAGGGTCATGGTTTTTCCTCGCCCGTAGGTTATACTTTTACCCTTTGATCGAGCACTCTGACGGAAATCGAATCTATGAAGGTCTTATTAAGAGATTTATATACGAGCTGGCGAAAGTCTCTACCTCCAGCAGCTTCCATGGTAACTGCATCTAATAGATTTACCATTTGCCCGCCATACATCGTGGGGGTTACGCAATCGGCATAGATCAAGGCGAAGTCAACCCCACCGTCTTGGCGTGGGGGAAAGGGGGCGGGTATGTATGTAAGATTCTTGACATTGAGATCATCGGACTCATAAAAAGTATAATCCATGGTATGTGCAAATCCTAGACACTGTGCCATTCGGAATCCGAATTTAAGACTGAGTTTACAAAAGTGATCATCACTCGTGCAGATACCCTTGCGAACAATTAGATCTGTCCTCCGTAACAATTTATTATAGCTAAATAAGAATTCCTCACCCTTAAAGTAATGTGTATAGTAACTCTTGAGAAGCTTTGCAAGAGCAAGGGACAGATCGCTATTGATAACATGAATCATGTACCTGGTATCACCTGCCAAGATGTTGCTCTGGGGAACGAAGGTATACAATAAGTATGTATGTTCGGGTTGAAAGTGTGCACTCGCATAAATTTCAATGCGGGCTGAAAAATCGTGCTTGGGTATACTATAAAACGTTTTAGGATACAAGCAGTTCACCATGGCTATTTCATAATCCTTATTTGGGTCAAGGAGTAAAGGAGGTTAAGTCTATTTACAAATTGATGGGGTCTATTATCCGGAAAAATATCCCTGTTCCTAAATTAGTCAAATATATATAATGTTCATCTCCGCCATGGCTAGCTAGTAACTGATTCGTAAACTAACACAGGATGACATATATACACAATATTCGGAGTACTTTTATTCGAGTGTACAAACAAGAACAGTTTGAATGCCAAAAGGTTCCAGTCTGGTAGCGAGTGTCTCTATTGCAGGCAGATAGTATTCACGCCACTCCTCATCCAATTTTCCACGGCAACCCATTCCTTCGGCAATAATAATTTTTTCCATGTCCTTATGTCCCATGGCCAGCGTGACTAACTTTTTCATGCAGGTCTTGAAATGATGTCGGCGATTGATCTTGGTGTCTTCTTTCAGGCCTTCGACGTAGTGCCAGTCGTGCGATTTGTTAGCGGCCTGCATTGCCTTGACGTTGTCCTCAATCGATGCTCCCCAACCGAACTGCGTCACACAGGCGATAAGAGTCGGAGATTTGTCCGTTCCCAATGGTTCTTGCACGATCAAGGTCCCTGGCTCGTCTCGGGTGCTTACCATCGATCTCGAAAGGTTGTACAGTCGCTTCCTGCGACTATATACACTTTCATGACGATACACTTGATGCAAGTCCTTGATGAGACCAAACGCGTCACAGCCAATAGCATTTACAGCGTAAACCAAAACATTTCTACGACTGGCAAACTCGGCATCGCAGAGCTTTCCAGTAACGGTTTTGAGTGCCATGGCGACTGTGGTGGAAACAGTACTGACGATCGTTTTATTTCTCGACAGCTGCAAACCATCGCCTGGGTTAACAGATGTCGCCATTCATCCGCGGACGGATGTAGTTATCCAATCAGGTTTCCCTATCGATCTTTTCTCCCGACAGATGTAAGTAATCCGGTATTGTCGTGTATTCGATGTAGATCTCCGATATGATTAGTAAGCCATGACCCACCAACGAGTTGCTTTTTCTTTGTCTGACATTTCTTATGGCATCAGGAGATAGTTGAGTGAGGCGAAAGAGCATGGAAAGCAAAGACTGCTCCTCACTCGAGAATTTACCTTTGGGATTGCCCAGGTTATTAATCAAATGTATAATATTCAGACCGGAAAAGGGCGGTAAAATTACCCTTTTCATCCCAGGCTATATTAGGTTTTCCATCCAGTAACTTCATGAGCGATACTCCATATTCCCGATAAGCGGGATTCACCGCAACACGAATCAAGTCGTCTAGCGGTGGATTTGTACGCGAAGGTAAAGAAGATCTGTGACTTAGACGCGGGGTACGGATGGAGTAGTGACGACAGCGGGAGCGGGAGCGGTAGAAACGGCGGCGGGGGCGGTAGCGTTCGTATTGGACATGTATTTTTCAGCCTTTGGCACTGGGACAAGGCAATAATCTTTCATTTTTGCAGTAAAACTGAAATAACCGACGTAAAAAGTTGTAGAAGCGTCATCAAAATACTACCCCTCTTTGCGAGAGTAAGATTGCTTTTTTTAAAGACGCGAGTCTTTTATAAGGCCACTGCACGAATGTCTTTCCTAAATTTCTTCAATTTGATTATTACGTTAGTCATATCCGTCAGTCGCTTTTATAAAAAATTAGAGAAAATTTCAGATATGCATTCAATTTCCTTCTTTTCAGTCCTTTTATCAGATCCTTTCTCAGTTTGGGGGATAACTGACTGAGTAGAAAAATCAGGTCTTTATGCTGCAGAATAAGGGGTTCTTGCGTCATACCTTAGCAAAGCAGAAGCATCTATCCAACTGTCGAATTTACTAGGATAACCCCTCCAATGTACCCTGTATTGTTTCTTTCCTCGATAAGTCCTAGTCTTCAGAATATCAACTTGATAAGTTTCCGGTAAGGAAGACTTAATGAGTTCATCGGTAAATGCACCTTTTACTTCTTCGCCTCCAAATCCTTTAAATAATATGTAGGAACTGTTTGGGATGTATCAATACGGGTGATTTTAAATAACTCCTCCGTATTGTTGACGGTGTAAGCCTTATTAAATTTGAACTGCGTTCGTGAGACCGATTGTAGACGTACTATGTCTCCCACCGTCAAATCAGAACTGACGCGATTCTTTATAGTGGGACGGTTTAAATACATGCGTTTAAACTGTGCTTTGATTTGAGACAGGTTACGTATTTCATGTACCTGTTTCGGGGTTTGTTGCAAACCTAAACCGGTATGGGGTGTGCGATTGTATGCATTCACCAGGGACGGGAGGATATGAATGTACGTTAGCGTATTGTGTAAAGTTAAATACTTATAAATCTTGGTTTTAATGGTACGGATAACCCGCTCGGCCAGAGATGCTTTCGTTTCGCGTGAATAATTTGAGTATAACAACACGCGTTTCGACGATAAATAGTCCTTCACTCGTCTGTTATAAAATTCGGTTCCTAAATCTGTAAAGAGGCGACTTGTACCTTTAGATTCTTCTGTCTCTAAAATGGACTGTAACGCAGACAGTGTACTTTGTCCTGATTTACTGGTAAGAGGTGCCACTTGTAAATACCTGCTAAAGACATCCAAACAGAATAATATATATTTGAAACCTCTATTAAATTTTTGGAGGCGGAAAAGTCTCCTAGGTCACATGTCATGATGACTCAGGGTTTTGGGGCGAGAATTTTTCGACGGAAGCGTTTTCTCGTCGGTTTATGGAGTGTGTATGTACGACTTTGCTGAAGAAAATCTTTGACATCACGCAATGTTATGTTCTTCTTACGTTTCCTCGCCTCCTTGTACAACTGACGTACTCCCCCTAAACCGGCTGGGTTATTAACATCGTGATAAATATCATTCAATATGTCAGTAGTATTCATAACAGGAAGACTTTTCACACAGTCCCTCGTTTACGATATTGGTACGCAGCTGTAGTTCTTCAGGTGTGTGTGGTGCCAAGTCACATAGAAGATAACCGTGGGTTTGTTTCAGAACAGTATTTTTATAAATTTCCACAAAAGCTTTTGCACGTTCTCGTCCAAAGATCTGTCTTCCTAAACACTGCACCTGGTGGATATCTCTGTTTTTCATGAGAATATAGTGGGAAGTATTTAAGCCAATACTTCTGGCGAACTTGCCTTGGAAGAAAATATTTTGGACAATAAATATAACAGAAAGATTTTGATGTCTTCCCTTGATAAAACTGTTTACAACCGCCAGAGAATTGGCTGAGGATAGAAAATTATCGTCTAATATCAAAAGACTGTGTGCCTGGGGGTCTTTTTATGGTGTGTTTTCATGGGCGGTGTCGATAATCTCTTTGTGTAACTCGAGTTTGTCTTTAATACTGCCATTATTTTGCAGTGGATGTGAAGTAACACATATTATTATTCTACTAAACACCTCATGATACTTCTCAACAATTTTAGTGCACAGATGCGTTTTTCCAGAATTTGTATATCCGGCAATAATAATTCGTGCTGGATGTCTAAATAAGTTCAGACTCTCTTCGCGGAACGTCTTATCCATGACTGTTATTGAGGTATACTAAAACAACCTTAACAAATTACAGTAATTTATTGTATATAACAATACATACATACATACATACATACTTATTATTAACAGGAGTTGCTTTGCATCTGTCCTTCTCTAACCGTCCAACGGTTAAATCGATAACACCTACCCATCCCCTCCCCCTGATCATGTAGATGACACTTGTGTACATTCACACCTGTTCCTCTTCCAACCGTTTTCCCAATGATCACGTCATAGGTTCGTGTTTGGTTTGCTGCATTGGAATGACACCTCTTCTATTGCACGTCTCTTAATATTAATTCATAGTATTAGTGCGTTGTCTCTTTGCATTGTGCGGTTGAGTGTGAAGTGTTTCTGCAGTAAAATACAGATCCGATAATTTCTCTCTCTCTCGCCATAATGCTGTGTTCACCCGACCTACCTCATCCTCCTCCTCCTCCTCCTCCTCCTCCTCCTCTTCTTCTTCTTCTTCTTCTTCTTCTTCTTCTTCTTCTTCTTCTTCTTCTTCTTCTGTCACTTGCTCATTATTGGGGTGGTAGTACGCACGAGTGACGTTTTGATTGACGTAATAACGTTTATCATCAAACCTTGACAGGGTTTTCTTTTTTATCCGTGTTGTAGATATTTGTCCTTTGATATTCCTAATGTTATAACACTCCACACGTCTGGCAGCCTCGCCATTCAGAACGTCTTTGAAAGATTTATGTGTTAATTGTCTTTGGTGACATCCGGGTATACCTTTACATCGGGTTATATAACTCTCGTCTTCCATAAACACGGAGTACATCTTAGGTTTCAGGATCACAACTTCCTTGATGAGTTGAGCTCCAGTCTCTGACTTTAAAAGTCCTAATTTTCCTTTTCTTTCCCCGTTGAAACAGGGATGATCATGAGGGAAGTTGCTAGTATCCAGGTACTCCGCAAGCTTACCGTTTTCAACTCGTCATTTAGATTCTTATGGATTTCTAAGCTGAATATGAAACTGTCTGTGTCTTCGTACGCCAATTTGGCGCGGTCACCGTAGTGTTTCTTGATCACGTTGTACCAAAATGAGTACATCTTCTTCTTCGCCATCTCAATATTTGAAAACCTACATAATTAGGCTGTCTTATCCGTATAGTCTTTTCTTGTTCATGCAGATTACCCTTTCATCACCCAGGGATAAACACCTTTAAAGGATGGGTTAGCTACGCATTTCAAAAAGGTGTTCTTTTAGTGACATACTTCTGCTGTACCATACCTTACCTCTGAAAGCAGTGTACGACCGTAAACTGCGTTTGACATCATTTGAAAATGCGACTCTGAATTTTACACGTTTCCAGACTCCGCTGGGTAACATTTCTTTCTATAAAAGGCTTAAGGTAGCGTGACTGACGGTAGCTATATATCCCGTGAATGCATTGAATTTCGAGACCCAGAGACATCAACAGCTGGAGTAAGTCTAGACTGATTAAATGATCTTTCAATCCGAGGTGAGATGCTACTAATTTTCTGTTTTTCTTGATAAGCTTGCGTCCCTCCGCTTCTAATAATCGCTGACTGTGAGGAGAGCATGTCTTCTGTGATATTCATGTGGGTGAGACATAGAAACTCATCTGTGGCACGAGCTACATCGGCGGATACATTGAGAGTGTCGAGATGAAGCCAGTAGCCCGTGTCGCCATCTGTTGCATGATTCGCAATCCCAGTCTCTAAAAGACATCCATCTCCCAGAACTGAGTCTCCTGATATCCCCCACCGGTAAGGGCGAGCACATTACTGTTGCATACAAAGAATTAAAATCTAAATAAAATATATACGTCCCAGGTCCTCCATTTCCCGCGTGACTGCTTCTCATGAATGGTCGAACACAGGTTACAAACCCTCCTCGAATATTTCTTTTGACGAGGTGATACATTTCAGGACTGTGGGGTGGGTCAAGGCTGATGTCCGTTGATTTTAAAAAGGCGTCGTAAGCATAAGACGACAGCGATACATAATGCACCACGTCTAGACCATATATTTCATGCATTGATGACCTGTATTTCATATAGACATCAGCTAATAAACCAACGTCGATCTCACAGTACAGTTTGACGTAATCACCTAAAGTCCGACAGGAGGTGCTGTTAAAGATGCGTTGGGCGTGCTCATACTCCTCTGGGGATAAGTCTTTCTGTTTCAGGGAATCGCGAAAAGCTTCACGAGGTGGCAATCGCAGCTCTTTCAACCGTTCTAATTTGTTGATGTATTCATAACACAAAAACTGTTTTTGTGTGCACACGCGAGTTCTCACGTCCTGGGGGAGATAACTAACCATCTCATGCGCGTAACGGGTGCTGTAACCGGCTGCTACGTGACTCTCTACCAACTTCTTCAAACTGTCTCCCATAACACTTAATGTGTCTTGGAACTGTAGGTCACCAATTCTCACTCTAAACAACTGTGTACTCGATTTAGATATAATACTAACGACACTCTCCG
>NW_026111838.1:240000-323962 GCF_024679095.1 Eriocheir sinensis
CCCAACCACCTCCTATTAGGAGGAAAAAACTGGTCAGTAAATTACGACCTCCTGTCGCCGACCAGGAATCCCAAGCTTGGACGAGCGATGATGATGAAGTGTTCGCCTTCGCCAGTCAACCCTATTGATCCAACTGACGAAGCCTTCGCCAGGTCAATCTGGTAGAAGTTAGGGGGAATACTCAACATAACTTTGTGTTTTTTGTGTACTTAACGTATATGCTTAACCTCAAACTCTATGTTTAACATGTGTGCGGTTACTTATGCATCATCTTCCCCAAAATAAAAAGATACAGTTACTATACTTTCTTTCTCAAAGACAAAGTTTTAATGTACACAACATAACTTTGTGTACTTGATTAATCTCAAACTCTTATTTACCATGTGTGTGTGTGTGTGTGTGTGTGTGTGTGTGTGTGTGTGTATGCAAAGCTAACAGGTAACAAAGGCGTAACTGTTAAGTATAGCATCTCAGCATGGCGTCACTACTTCACCCTACACGCTCCCTCTTAGACAGAACGAGGCATGGCGCAGCCATGTCTCGCCGCTCCCAGACTCGTCACCTCCACCAACCGCACCATAGCACATCCCTCGCTCCCTCCCCATAGCATGTCACTGCCGATCCCTCTCTGTCCCGCCCCACGCTCCCTTGACCCGCCAAAACAAGCCGCTATGACATAGGATACTACGGAAGTCTTTCCGCCTCCGCCCCACGCTCCCTTGCCCCGCCAAAACAAGCCGGTATGACAGCCTGCCACTACGGCTGATTATTCCGCCCACGCCCCATTGCCCCGCCAAACAAGCCGCTATGGCGCAGGTTACTACGGATGTCCTTCCGACCCCCCGCCAAACCACGTGTATTTCCGCCCCGCCCCACGCTCCCTTGCCCCGCCAAAACAAGCCGGTATGGCGCAGGATACTACGGATGTCCTTCCGCCCTCCGCCCCACGTGTTTTCCCCCCCCCCCCACCCTCCCGTGCCCCCCCAAAACAAGCCGATATAATAGCCTGCCACTACGGCTGATTATTCCGCCCCGCCCCACGCCATCTTGCCCCGCCAAAACAAGCCAGTATGGCAATATTATAACTACTGACAGCGACGAAATAGCCCTTGCCCGATACACTTACATGTTACCTTCACTTCCCTAATACGGTATAACGGTGAAACAAACAATAACATCGATTACGATTGCTTGCATAAACTATCCAACCTTACCCGGCATATAATTCATATTTATCTGCCATTAGTTTAAGTCATACTTGTGCGTGGATTCATATCTCATTGGGGAGGAAGAAGAAGAGGAGGAGGAGGAGGAGGAGGAGGAAGAGAAACGAGGGTCATGTTCTTCCAGAGAGAACACGAAACACTAATTAGAAGGAGGAGGAGGAGAAAGAAGGGAGGATAATGAGGGTACTTTGAGAGAGAGAGAGAGAGAGAGGAGGGCAGGAGGGAGGGATGGGAGTAGGGGAAGCCAGGGGTGGAGGTAGGTGGTGGATACACGTCACAAACACGTCACGGCTCACCTGTTCGAACGTGTAAGTGGCTCACGCAGGTGTTGCCATCACAGTCAGGTGTAAACGCCATAATTAACAGCGTCTGGCAATGCACAATGGCGTCAAAAATTAGCGGAGTGTGTGAAACAATCTGTGCCCAAGTCCCACGCTGATCCGAGTCCTCGTTTGAAAGATATTTGGAAAAACGGTACCAGTAGTAGTAGTAGAGGCAGTAGTAGTAGTAGTAGTAGTAGTAGTAGTAGTAGTAGTAGTAGTAGTAGAAGCAGTAGTAGTAGTAGTAGTAGTAGTAGTAGTAGTAGTAGTAGTAGTAGAAGCAGTAGTAGTAGTAGTAGTAGTAGTAGTAGTAGTAGTATTAGTAGTAGTAGTAGTATTAGTAGTAGTAGTAGTAGTAGTAGTAGTAGTATTAGTAGTAGTAGTAGTAGTAGTAGTAGTAGTAGTAGTAGTAGTAGTAGTAGTAGTAGTAGTAGTAGTAGTCCTAGGGTCTGATATGGACAGTAGGTGGTACTGATATTATTGGTGTTGGTAGTGATTTTAAAACGATGATGTGTTGGTGGTGGTAGTGGTGGAGGTGGTGGTGGTGATGGTGTGGCTATTGTGGAGTTACTGTGGGCCGTGACCACAATGCTAGACTTATTTTCTTGCATTTGGTCTGTGCCACATAACTACACACTCGTTATTGGCACTGGAAGGCGACCCGTGTAGATTATTATTATTATTATTATTATTATTATTATTATTATTATTCTCTCTCTCTCTCTCTCTCTCTCTCTCTCTCTCTCTCTCTCTCTCTCTCTCTCTCTCTCTCTCTCTCTCTCTCTCTCTCTCTCTCTGAAGATTGTGTTTCTAATACAGTAGTTCAGTGACATCTCCAGTACTGGACGGCGGACTCTTGATTTTGCGGCGGCCTTGTCATTAAGCCGCGAATTTTGGAAAATCAACCGCTTTGGTGCGAGGCGCCATAACTCCCTTATTTCTGGGGCTACAGAAATATTTTGGGTATCAATCGACGGCAAAATGAAAGGGCTATATTTTTTAATGAGCGACCGGGCTCAAAAACCGACTCAAAAGGGTAAAAAATCGAATGAATTCGCAAGAAACGGCTCTGAAAAAAACCTATTTTTGAGTTCCCAACCTTGAAACCCAGTCAGTTTTTTGAGAATTTCAAAAAACTTATTTAACACATACTTTAGCCCTACCAGTGTGCTTTCCAGTATGGTGCATAACATTCCTTACTCCCTGTAGTTTCGTCGCTAGAGCTCGAAACGTAAACTCTTTTGAGAGCGATTTTGACGAGCTCCAGACACTTTGCCGTTTTTGTCTAGTGTGGCCTTGCTATTGCCTCTAGAAGGCTGCACTTTGGCATGTCGCCTCTCTTGGCAATGTAGTGTGACCAGCTCGAAGGATGTTTTGATAGCTCGATTCCACGTTTGTCGTCGAGCCGTCACAAAATAGCCTGTTTTTCGGCCCTTTTGCCGCGATTTGGACATGTCCTAGTTTTTTGCTTATAACTTTTTTATTTACCTACTGCTTTCCAATTTTCTTTTCTGATTATTAATTTTTATTAATAGAGCTTTCATTTGGCACCAAGCACGTCTTCCCAGCTTCAGTAGTTTTTGCTCGAGCTTGACCAGAAGTCGCGACGAACATTCGCCGAATCTGACTCATTTCACGCGCGAGACGAAAAACCTTCCTGACGCCACAAAAATTATTATATCTGCATAAAAATTCATATATGAACACTTCAATATGTTGGCTATCTTGTATTAAAGCCATTTTAAGATATCTATATAAAAACCTACTTTTTATTATAATCGTTTCACTATACAAATTAACCTATATTAAGCCTTATTATATCTTTTTTTTTATTTAGTATTCAACCCTATTTCTTCCCATTTATGAATAATACATTTAATTTGCTCTCTTTTGATACCAAATATGTATGTATATATGTATGTTTGCATACATATATATATACATACATTCATATTTGTTATCAAAAGAAAGCATTTAAATGTACTATTCATAAATGTGCTTAAGGTATTAAACGAGGTAATCTTTTGTTTGCACAGTTAAGGAGGCTGACCTACTTCTTCCTAATGCAGAAAACGAGTCTTCAGAGCGGCTGCCCCACCACACAAAATATAGAAGATTACTAAAGACTGGTCACTGGATTAGGGAGGTCTTGGTACACTTCTCTTGAAAGATCCCAAGTCACAGGCAGAAGGAAACACGGACGAAGGGAGGCTGTGCGGAGTTTAGCGACACGAGATGGAGTTAACCGTGCAGCAGCGACGGGCCAAATTTATGGCTTTACCGTGCAGCAGCGACGGGCCAAATTTGTGGCTTTACCGTGCAGCAGCGACGGGCCAAATTTGTGGCTTTACCGTGCAGCAGCGATGGGCCAAATTTGTGGCTTTACCGTGTAGCAGCGACGGGCCAAATTTGTGGCTTTCCGTGAAGTATGCCAGCGACGGGCCAACCCAATTGTGGCTTTACCGTGCAGCAACGATGGGCCAAATTTGTGGCTTTACCGTGCAGCGACAGGCCAAATTTGTGGCTTTACCGTGTAGCAACGACAGGCCAAATTTGTGGCAGCACAAGCGATGGCTGGCCATAAATACGTTCCCTACAGGTTTTACCGTGTAGCAGCGTGATTTGGGGTGGAGAAACGTCTTGTGCACGACCGTCCTACCAACAATCCCACAAACAAATGTGCCCTCTCTACTATATAGACCCCCAACAACAGCATGATAATGTTTTTACCGCGTAGCAACGATGCTTTGAACGCAATAAGGCCAAAATGAAGATGATGCATAGTATGACGCATATAAATTGTGGCTTGATATATATATATATATATATATATATATATATATATATATATATATATATATATATATATATATATATATATATATATATATATATATATATATATATATATATATATATATATATATATATATATATATATATATAGAGAGAGAGAGAGAGAGAGAGAGAGAGAGAGAGAGAGAGAGAGAGAGAGAGAGAGAGAGAGAGAGAGAGAGAGAGAGAGAGAGAGAGGCCAGTCATAGGCTATTTGACTGTTTGAACCTAGCTCCCTCTCTTCCATCTTTCATAGTATTTATATATATATATATATATATATATATATATATATATATATATATATATATATATAGAGAGAGAGAGAGAGAGAGAGAGAGAGAGAGAGAGAGAGAGAGAGAGAGAGAGAGAGAGAGAGAGAGAGAGCCAGTCATAGGCTATTTGACTGTTTGAACCTAGCTCCCTCTCTTCCATCTTTCATAGTATTTTTTATTACGCTAAATTTTTTTGACGATAAGAGTATATTTGCTTATATTGAAAGGAACTGAATATGAATGACATGAATATTTCGCAGCAAGTGACACTGGCACTGATATTATTTTGGGTATTATCATTGTTGTTTGGTTAATATATATATATATATATATATATATATATATATATATATATATATATATATATATATATATATATATATATATATATATATGAAAGTGGGTAGAGAGGGGAGCTAGGTTCAAACGGTCAAATAGCCTATGACTGGCCTCTCTCTCTCTCTCTCTCTCTCTGTCTGACTCCAAGCACGTACGTTTTTTTCTTTATTAGCTATATATAGGAATTGTCTGGCCAAAGTACAAGAAATTAACATATGTACGAGACACAGTTATCACCTTATGGTAGTGTCAAAATAAGTATTGTATGTGCCATAATTCGTCATAGAAAACGAGCATAGCAACCCCTCGCCTCGCATGGCAACACAAAAACACACACACACACACACACACACACACACACACACACACACACCGTAAACACACACACACACATACGAATGCACGCACATCAATATGTATCAAGAGGGATGGCATGTTCCTCTTTTGTCTATTGTTGGTTACTTGCAATAATAAACTATCAATCAATCATCAATCACAAGCTCGTGTCGCCAACTGCCGTTGAATAACTCTCGTACACAGCGGGCTGTGTACGTTTTTATTATGTTTTTATTACAGCCAGCTTGTTTGTTGGTCTGTTTAGTGTATCAGCTAAAGCTTTGTTAACATAAAAGATGCAGAACATGCAGTATAGCACTATACAATACAGGTATATTAATACTTATAACAGTAATAATATCGTCATCCGGAGGCGTTTGAACGTTGGTTTTTTTTTCACAGCGTATCGCCGTGCTTCAAAATGATTCGCGTCGGTGTTTCTAAATATTCGTGTTTAGCAAGATAACGGAGGCTCCTATGGTTATTTTTGATATCGCATCTTAATCTACGGTATTTTCTACGTTTATCAGTAGGTTTGTTTTTCTTTTAAACTTGGTAATAAAAAAAAATGATCGTTTTGACAAAAATCCTCAGGGGGGGGCAATTGTGGCCCGGGTCGGAACGTATAGGGTTAAAGTTGCTGCCATACTTAGGGGTAGGTCCAATTAGGACCATCTCCAACTCGGACCAATCTGAAATACCAACTCAGACCGTCATCTCAACCAACTCGGACCATTTTGAACGATCAACTCGGAGGATTATATCAACCAACTCGGATCATTCTGAACGACCAACTCTGGCAGTTTTTATTACAAACTTGAACCATCGTGGACAAGTGTTTAGACATAGTGCGTCCCCGACAGGTGAGATTACAGCTTTCTGTGCAGTATATCAAGGAAATTAAACATGTAAGTGTAAATTACTGAACTCTAAACAAATTGTGTTCTAGCGTCCGGTGATTTCATCAAATAAACCTTTTGCATATTCTAGTCTATATTTAGTAGTTCTATTCTTCAAGGCAAAGGATGCAGTATAATAAATTAAACAAAATATCAGGAAAAGTTTAAAATATAAACTTCCTGCACAACCACGCATAACCACATCTGAGAAAACGTCTGGGATAGCCCGCCAAACACATTCCCTCAAAATCGAATATTACTTCTTGAACTTTTAATTGTTTTCCCAGAAGGCAGTTTCTCATTACATTGCCGTGAATGTTATTGTCTTAATGTTACACGTGAATTTTATTGTTTCAAAGCTTTTATACTTTTGTTTTTCAACTACTACATTTTATTTTTTTATTTCTTAACCTTGTTGTTTTAAGTTTTTGTAATTTTAGGTTTGTTAATAAGAAATTTCAAACAAAATTCTTGGATGCGGGAGCTTTGTTGTTTCAAAGCTTTTGTTTTTACCTTTTGTTATATTCATTGATATCTAGATCTGGTCCGAGTTGGTCCACTATTGTGGTCCGAGTTGGTATCTTGTGGTCCGAGTTGGTGCCGGTCCGGTCCGAGTTGGAGACGGTCCGAGTTGGTGCCGGTCCGGTCCGAGTTGGAGATGGTCCGAGTCGGCAATGGTCCAAGTAGGCAATGGTCCGAGTTGGAGGTGAACCCCATACTTAATATACAGTTATTTAGTACTCACCATTACCTCCAACGAAATGTTTGCTACAGATAAACTTTTGGGCTTATTTGAACGTCGGAGCCTCCACACGATTTGCAAGACCCACAGTCTCCACCACAGGCAGTGTTTGTCTGGATAGTACTTGCTGGGTGGAAATGGTATGTAATAAACTGGGTTCTCCTGATTTGAAGAACCTGAATTCACCCGCCCACAGTCTAAATAAGAGCATCCCTACGCAGGCATTGTCCCAAAATGAAGTATGTTGTTGTTTCGGGCCGCGGCGATCTAGTCGCTCACATGAGCCCTGGTATCGTCCTGTGAGGGCTTCACAGGCGCGTCAGCTGCCCCGTCCTATTAAGGAAGGCGCCGGTGAGGCGGATGACAGTTCTGCCGTGAGGGGTGGACGCCTGCCGCCGCCAGCAACGTGGGCAGGTCAAGGGTGGGCATGTCCAGGGCGCGGAGTTGGTGTCGGAGCAGCACTCGCTGGGAGTGGTGGCGTGGGCAGTGGCCACATACGCCACATACGTGACTGGAACAGCCTCCCTCAACAGATTTTAGACTGCGGTGCAATAGATTCATTCAAAAAACAAATACATACTCACTTGTCACCACAACACACCAACACTAACAATTACACTTGATTCACTTCCCTCCCCTGCACACTCGGGTCCCCCGTCCCCCCAACAGCCAACACATATGCGTGTTATGCACCTATACAGGTGCCCTGCGCATCATTAATCCAGATCCAGATCCAGCTGTGGGACCACGACCGCTCCGTCAGCCAATGTTTGTTTACATACGTCGCCGCTTCTTCTTCTTCTTTTGACCTGTATCGCACGCAAGTGGCCTCTGGCGGCGAAGAGGCGAACTGATAGCCATTACGGTCCATTCAGCGGTTCTTAACCTGGGGGTCGTGATCTCCTTGGAACGAAGTGAGTTGTTTTGAGGAATATTGGATTTTATTCGTATGATGTAAGGTTTTCTGCATGTTATACCGTATCTGCAACTTCTGTAATAAATGATAAGTGGGAAGAGTTTTACAATCTGTAATAACTTGCTAATAAGCCAATGAAGTAGTCAAGACAAATACATTATAATTTTACTGTGTACGCTAGCTTATAATTTTGCATTTAGTTAAATCATGCTATTAATTCGAATTCATGAATAATAGGCTATTTAGAAATACCAAGCAATAATTTTGCATTTACGAATACAAAGCTATTATTTTGCATTTAGGATACTAGGCTATTATTTTGCATTTATGAAACTAGTAGGCTATTATGCATTTAGGAATACTAAAATATTATTTTGCATTTAGGAATACTGAGCTATTATTTTGCATTTAGGGAACTAGTAGGCTCTTACGCATTTAGGAATACTAAACTAATAGTTTGCATTTAGGAATACTAAGTATTATTTTGCATTTAGGAATACTAAGTATTATTTTGCATTTAGGAATACTAAGTATTATTTTGCATTTCGTAAACTAGGCTATTATTTTGCATTTATGAAAACTAGGCTATTATTTTGCATTTAGGAATACTAGGCTGTTATTATGCATTTACGAATAGTAAGTTATTATTATGCATTTAAGAAAACTGGGCTATTAATTTGCATTTACGAATACTAAGTTATTATTATGTATTTAAGAAAACTGGGCCATTATTTTGCAGGAACGTTTTTTTCTTAAGGTAAATAATTCTCTCTCTTTCTCTCTCTCTCTCTCTCTCTCTCTCTCTCTCTCTCTCTCTCCACTTCAGGAATTCCACCTACAACACTGGTTTCCTCACATCCTTAAAATAAATACCATCTATAAGTTTTTCGTGGACTAATGAGTGAATCATGTATTACAGAAAGCAATGCAGAACTGGTGTCTAGTAATATAAGTAACAGGGAGCATGAAATTGGATAAGAGGTAAGGATAATACGCGAAAAAAAAAGTATATCTATAAATGCATTCACCGCAAAAGATATCGGTCCAGAGATGCATTAGGCTAATATGTTTTAGTATGATTACTCTCTCTCTCTCTCTCTCTCTCTCTCTCTCTCTCTCTCTCTCTCTCTCTCAAGCAAGAGTGGCTTTAAAAAGCAGAAACTGAGCGGGCAGAAGAGATGTTAGTGTCGTGTTTTAGCGGTGCTTAAGTGTTTTGTATATCTTATTGATACTAACACGAACTGAAATAAAAATGTGACTTCATGGGTCTATGAGCATTACCAGTGGCAGGCTACATGCAAAATTTGGTGATGCTAGGTAAAAAAATAAAGTCATGACGCCTTAGTTTTGTTTTCAGAGTTTGCCCGCCTAATATTTAGGCGGTTCCGCCGACACCCATCAAGGATACGGAGTCGATGGTTCAACTCAAAGTTTTTTTCAGATATTCATAGAAACGTCAAAGAGAGACTACTGGCTACATCTGAGGCTATGTGCTTGCAGCAACACAAGCGTGCCGCCCCAGTTTCCTTAAAAGTGGATGACTTTTTTATGCTTCGAGTTCCAGAGAGACAGTCGAAGTTGTCCCTTGAATTCGTTGGCCCACGCCAGATAGTTAGACAACTAGGTGGACAAAAATTTGAGCTTTATGACATCATTTTTAATTCGTATGGAATTGTGCATAGTGATCGTCTCAAAAAGACTGACGCCCAGCCTGAGGTTCTTGATTCGACTTTAGTTGAACCCGCGAGAACCGCCTTTTTGCCTCAGCCTGACGATGCCTTATCTATCTTTCCACCGCACGATTATAACCTGCGTCCTCGCCAATGAGAGTTTTCTGCTTGGTTCCAGGAAATGTTGCCCTTCGCCATCTACTGCCTTCTGCGTTCTTCTGGCTGCAGATCCTGCGCACCTCAAGCCGGGAGCCCTCTCTGGTCATTTGGGCCGGGTTTCTCTGGTTGAGGATGTCTTGTCGGTCCAGTACCCGTTTACTGCTCAGGTGGAAATACCGGGCACAACGAGGACAATAGCGGAACAAGTGAGTGAGGTTGTGTTGCAGCTGGATAGGGATGCTCCTGTAGAGGGTATCACGCGTCTGATGCATGAGCGCATATGGTACTTGAATGACACTCTAACCCTGGCTTTGGAGAACTACGCAGACCTTTCCTTTTCTAACCGTACTAAGCGGGGCTTGGTCAATGGGATTGGGCAACTTTCCCGCATGTTGTTTGGAACCGCAATGGATGAGGATGTGGAGGAACTGCGGGATAGGTATAACCACTTGATCTCACTTGCTGCTACTCAACACAAAACCATTCAGATGAATTCCTTACACATTTCCAGACTTGAGCATGCGGTACAGGGCATTGTTTCTTATTAAAGGAAGTCCCTAAGGTTCGAGAATGAGTTGTATACCGGTATGGGGAATCTGTACGAAATGGCACGTGTCCAACAAACCTTGCCTGCCTTGGAGAGTGCGGTCAACTCTGTCCTCCATACTAATGCACTAATAATTCTGAATGTAGTGGATGCAGATTGTGGTAGGGTTACTTCTTCTCTTTTCCCTGTCAGAGATTTACAAAGGGCTTTAAAAATAGGAGAAGATGAACACCAACTAACACCTTTGTTTGATATGCATGCCATACACCACTACTATCCCTTGCTGGAGTCATTCCTGACGCCGGAAGCTACGTATAGTGATTCACGTTCCCTTCAAGTCAAAGGATGAGTTTGAGGCTTATCAGCTGGAACCTTTCCCTTTCTCTGTCAGTGATTCGGTGATGGTGCTAGACTTACCTGCCACAGTGCTGTTAATTCGTAATGATTTGTCGCTTTATGCAACAGGTCAGGGCCCGTATCCTCGACAACTATTAATACTAAACTTGGTATTAACTTTCGACTTTGGTATTAACTTCACTCTCAAAGTGTATCGTCACCAACTAGTAGCCTAATACCTACTATTAACTTCGGTATTAACTTGGGAGTGCTGGCGAGGACTTCTAAACACTTATTAGTAATGCTAATAGTGAATCCCAGACCCAGACCCATATCAACATGGCCGCCGGACTTCCTCGCCCAGCCCGCCTCCGCAATTTAGAGTTCGATAGGACGCTTTGGAACTGTATAACGATGGTGAACTTGTCAAGATATATATATTAGACCGTGCAGGAATAGAATATGTGACTGATTTTGGTGAGAAGAGAGCTACAAGATCCAGTTCAAAGGGAGCATTCCCTCACCCCGGGGTTGAAAGTGATTTTGACTTTAAGATACCTAGCTACAGGAAAAATGCTGCAATGTTCAAGTGATGAGTTTGGGGTAAGCCAGAGTAGTGTAAGCAGGGTGATTGCGGAAACTCTGGCCGCCCTCAGTGACCCGTAGGTAGTCGGGAGGTTTATCCAGTCTCCCCTTAATAGGGTGGAGATCCGTGAAAAGCAAGCAGAATTTTACCAATTTGCCGGTGTTGTGGGAGTGATAGACTGCACCCATGTGAAAATAATGGCACCAAAGGAAAACGATGTAGTTTATGTGAACAGAAAAAAAAACTTACATGGCTTGGACATACAATTAGTGTTTGATGCCTTTGTTATTGATTAAAATGTGAAATATTTGAGTTAAAGAAAACGAAACATGGGAATTTTTTTTTTTTTTTTTAGCAGAAAGGTACACACATGCAAATGAAAAATATGACATTAAAATTGAATTAAAATGTAATTTAAAATATGATTTATAATTATTGTTGCTTTAAAATCAAGTTAGAAAACAAATTACTCCTGCCGGTTATTCGTATTGAGATAATGGTGGTAAGAAAGCCTGTTAGTGACGTCTGCTAGTGTGAGGGAGGAGGAACGAAAGGTCGAGGTGACCACATCGCGTACATCATGATTTATGAGTGAAGTAAAACGAGGTTACTTGGTTTCTGTTTACAAAGTTCCAAGTGGAAAAACAACTTTATTGTGAATTCAGTGTATACTTTTCTGGAGTATTGTGTTTACTGAGTGAATTGGTGACCAATCTATTGCTATTTGTGTCTTGCTTGAAGATATTCATCATTGGATTCAAAGCTATGGTATTAATGTGCAATAGTCGTCATAACAAAATATGTAGTAATTAATTATATATGTCAACCTAATTATTTTCATGAGATCATGGTATGACCACTGAAAAACATAGCTTTTTTATCTTGGCTCCATTACAAATTCAGTATATAAATACTCATATATTAAATAAAGTAGTGGAATCCAGTTTTCAGCATATTTTATTATTATGCCAATATTCTAAGCACTTAGCTTGCAAACACGCTTAGGTTTATGTTGTCAGCTTGGGTCGGAATTAGGTGAACACTTTACCAAGTGACCTAAGATTACTCAATGCTACCATATAGGTATACATACTATAACTACACTAAACGTGCGGTTGTGGGCGGAGTAAGCGTACGGGGTCCCTTGTACAGCCATGCCGCATGTCTCCCAGCCCGCGATGTAGAAATGTTCTAATTTAAGTAAAACCATGGCAAATGTGATCAGCAAATATGCATACACATTTAATCTTAGTATTATAACGTATGGAAGAACACTTAACTTATTATGAATAAGATATTTGTAAGCATACAAAGAAACGTGCATACATATTTTACAGTGTTGCTAAGAAAATGCTTTACTTATTATTGAGTTTCCCTTACGTTTTGGGATGGGTAAGGGGTTTCACAATTATATTTAGATTATATCGTGAAGGAATGTACGTTAAAATAAGCTGACATAGGTATGAAAAAAAAAAAATTAAAATCCTCGCGCCGGTAACGCTCCCGGCCACCACCCAGACACGCCCGCCATCCACACAGGTGGAGAGGTCAGGTGACTCCACTCAGGTCAGTCGGCGTCCTTGACCAGACATGATCGATATGGCTGCTCCACCAACACTCTTCCAGCATCTACATAGCCAAACAAAACAAGTTATCTTCAATGTCCGCCAGTATTTTGAACAGGAGAAACAGAATGGAAGCACTCTTGAAGCCCTGTCAAAGATTACTCGTCGCACAGCTCCAGCAACTAAAGAACTGTGGAAAAAATTTACAAAGAAGCAAGATAAAATGTAGAGAATCGCGCTCCCAAGTTTACATCTCCCAAGAAAAGGCAGCGATCAAAACCCATCATGGACTTCTTTGATAACTTCAATGAAGGTGTACTGCACAGAACAGTTTTGCAGTTCTACGCAAGAAAAGAAGTCCCCACACTCGAAAAAAATTAATGAAGAAGTAAAGAACAACCTCTCATATCCTGGCAGGAATTAAGAGAGAGAGAGAGAGAGAGAGAGAGAGAGAGAGAGAGAGAGAGAGTGAGAGAGAGAGAGAGAGAGAGAGAGGCAACCAAGGTGGGGTTAAGACATGGCAACGCTGTACTGCCGCTTATTCCCTAGAGGCCTATGTCACAGCCGCACCTTTGAGCTGGTAGTACTATACATCTTTGATTGTGAGTGCATCAGAGAGCACTGGAGAGCAGCATTAGTCTAATTAGGTGCTAATGGATATCCTGCCTGTATCACAGACTACATAAAATTGCAATATGATCGGTACCTATATAAAACTGTCTGCCCTAATGTCCCTCCCACTTTTGAAGTCCAAATGATGCCCCTGATTGTAACAACGTATCTAGTAACACCCACGACTGGGTGCCGGTGCAAATCTCCTCATTTAACACCGATAAATTAATCTAGGCTCTAGGGAACTCAGAAAAATCCAAGTTAGAGAGAGCTGGCTGTGGGGATTGAACCAGTGACCTTCGACATACAAAGCCATGTCTGTCAATCGAGCCAATAAAGGTAAAGGTAAAGTTGGGGCATACGCTGTAGCAGCGCGTGGCCTCGGTGCTCATCTCCGCAACATTGGCCCTTGAGCCTGTGGTGGGAGGTAGCCCATTACCCCGGGACACAGGGCCAGTGTGACATCCGGGTTACCACAGTTTCCCCAGGTTTCCCCAGGTAGTCATTTATCGACCAGCCCGAGAGGGAGGATGATCAGGTGGGTGAGCTGCACGCCGACTGCCCGGGCCGGGATTCGAACCAGGGCCCGCGTAGACCACGGAGGCGTATTGGAGCCCAATTTCAAGTGAACCCACTCACAATGGCACACAATTTTTTTCTGGTTAATTTTGTGCTTTGAATGACTTTGCTAACCATTTCTGTCGAAAAACAGCAGATATTATTTTTCACCCCTTCCACCCTAACCTCCTCAGTAATAAAAAAAAGTGACAAAATCATAGCCTTGAGGCAGTAATATTCAGCCCCAGGATCAAAAAATTATACTGCTGCCCTATGAAAGGCATCTCTTAACTCCGATTAAGTAGGTGGTGACTGTGGTGGAGCAGCTTCATTGGCATCCCTTGCAGTGGCAGGTGTCATTGGGCCAGCAGATGATGAAGCAGTGGCTGGTGTCATAGGGCCAGCATATGTTGAAGCAGTGGCTGTTTCCGGGGCAGCTGATGTTATCTTTTCCACAAGTAATGAACAATGTGCTGGGTTGGTCTCTAGCAATACAGCAGCGGGGCTGAAAAAAAGCGTTATATATTAGTCATGATTAATGCATGTAACTTAACCACTTAACTGCGGATTTCCTACAAGAAAACATCACCAAACTACAAAAATGGAACAAAAAGTGGCTGCTACAATTCAGTGAAGAAAATGTAGTCCTACACCTTGGGAGGGGATATCCAGCATACCAGTACCACATGGGAAACACTCCACTATCCACCGCAGAGGCAGAGAAAGACCTGGGACTATTATGTCACCAGGCTACCAGTGAAAGCCAAATCCATGCCAATCGTAGCGGATGGGTTAAATAGGTAGGTAGTTGAAGAAAAAGGGTCTTAAAGGTGAAATATTACTTATTAACAGAAATATTCCACTATTTGTTATTGGTTGTAAAATAATTGACTGATAAAGTGTGTATATGCAAAGTATATCAATTTAAGAGTGATTAATAAATTGTCTTAATGAAAATATAAAAGTTTTTGCCAAAAACATACAGGCCAGTCAATATTTCACTGCTGCTTGACTGCTGCTGCTGTTGCTGCTGTCCTAACCCTAGCACATCATCATCTGTGTCAATGCTGAATGGCTCTGGTACCCCTTCAAATACATGAGACTAGCAGCCTATGATGTCATACACCAGTTTATCTACCACAGTTAATGTCATAGTTAGGTAGGCGCCTGCGTATCTGTGGTGCCACACGTGTGGGGTACTCAGGTGCTGGGGGAAATGTCATTGTTATGAAGGGGCAGGGGTAAACCAGTGTATGCTGTGAGGCCTTGGTGTGAAAGTTCCCTGTCTGGTCCCCTGCCCCATACAGTGAGGGCAGTGAGGGCCTTTTTTACTCCCTCAGGGGCTGTGCAGCTGAGAGAGTGGTGTACATGAGGGTGAATGTGTGAGTGAGTGTGTGCCTGTCTTGGCTACCACCCTTCATTGGGGGAAGATAGCCAAGGTATTTAGATAGATTGATAGTCATTGACAGATGGACATTAAAAAAATTATATATCAAATATGCAGTTCACTATGAACTTATTAACTTTAAGCTGAAATAAAGGCATTGTGGCCAGTATAGCTGCATTCTGTGAGCACATAAAAAACTAACTAATATAAGTTTTACATTTAAAGACATAACAACTAAAAAAAAAATACCAGTCTGCCGCTACTCATTCTTGCACTTGGCAATGCGAGGCTTTGATTTTTGTTGTACGTTGTACCAACGCCTCTCACAGTCATCCTGCGTACGGGGTCCACTCCCAGGGAAGGCACTGTCAGGGTATAAATGTTAAGCAAGTTTCTTAATCGTTTCACTATGGCATGCTATTTATTTCCCATACCTTCTCCAATAACATTTAATACTTGCTGTGATGGAAAGCTAAATCAGTACCGGTATTTTATTTACATGCATCATAAGACATTAACTTTTTAGTTGTTATGAACATGGCCATAAATACTACTTTTCATTACCTACTTTTCTAAAATGCTTTTCTCTAAGTAGGATGATATTACACAATACAGCTATACAAAAAAAATCAAAGTATTAATCTTAATTCCATTCTTTTGAGTACTTCTAACCTAACATTATATCACCAGAAACTGTTTGACCAATGCTATCAAAATAATATTTTAATCTTACTTTACCATTCTCATCAAATCTACCTATTCCGATATAGTCTTAACATAAAATACTTGTAAAAGTGTTGAGAGAGTGGCATGGCCAACCCCCCAAAAAAAAATAAAAATCTAAATAAGGAATAAATAAAATAACAGGTAAATATGACTTGACTCTCTTATACTCACCCCCTTTCCACCCTAACAAACTTGGGGACCTACCATGTTAGGTTAGGACGTGTTAGGTAGGACAGGTTTAGCAGGAGTTGGTTTAGTTATGTTATATTGTTGAGGGAGTGGGGGTTGCAGCATAAATGGTCATGATGATGCTATTCACATGGAGCAGTAGGAAAAAGTATGTCCTGTTTGGAAACTCTGTGGTTGTGTTTGTATACAAAAATACCCCCTTTTTTTTTTTTTTACGTCGCGGCCTATAGCGCCGGTAGGCTTCTTCCCGGTGGGGCCTGATGGTCGGCCCATCCCGTTCTGGCGCAGGCGAGTGTTTATAGTGGCGCCATCTTGCATTAGCTCATGCTGCCCTCCCGGAGCTCATCTTTAATCCTAGAATCTAGAGTCCGGGTTGATAGGGGGTCTTCTGGACAGCATGTGGGTAGTTTTAAGCCACTCGGCGGCGGCTGAAAAATCCCAGCTAGGTGGCGCCGGGCGGGGATTGAACTCGCGTCCTCCTGAACGCGGTGCTGTTACTCTGTCGATTCAGCCACCGCCTCCCCGAGGTTAGGTTAGTTTGCAAGTTACTTGAATCATGGATATGTGAATATGTAACAAAAAAAAATAAACCGTTAACCTTAATTTCATTATCTTGAGTACATTCCAATCTAACATTATATCACCATAATCTGTTTGACCAATGCTATAAATATACTATTTTAATCTTACTTTACCATTCTCACGAAACCTACCTATTCCCATATAGTCTTGACATAAAGTACTTGTAAAAGTGTCCACAGTCTGGCATGCCCAGCATCCCCCCTCAATAAAAATAAATAATAAACAAATAAAAATAAATAAAGAATAAAAAAAGGGCAAATATGCCTTAACTATCTATACCAACCCCCTCTTCCCCCCCAACAAACTTGGCATGTTAAGTTAGGATGTGTTCGGTAGGACGGGGCAGGTTTGGCACTTGGGGACCTACCATGTTAGGTTAGGACGTGTTAGGTAGGACAGGTTTAGCAGGAGTTGGTCATAGTCTATGAGTTGGTTTAGTTATGTTAGATTGTTGAGGGAGTGGGGGTTGCAGCAGAAATGGTCATGATGATGCTATTCACGTGAAGCAGTAGGAAAAAGTATGTTCTGTTTGGAAACTCTGTGGTTGTGTTTGTATACAAAAATACCCATTTGACGAGGTTAAGTTAGTTTGCAAGTTACTTGAATCATGAATATGTGAATATGTAACAAAAAAATAAAAGCATTAACCTTAATTTCATTATCTTGAGTACATTCCAATCTAACATTATATCACCATAATCTGTTTGACCAATGCTATAAATATACTATTTTAATCTTACTTTACCATTCTCACAAAACCTACCTATTCCTATATAGTCTTGACATAAAGTACTTGTAAAAGTGTCCATAGTCTGGCATGCCTAGCATCCCCCCCCAATAAAAATAAATAATAAACAAATAAAAATAAATAAAGAATAAAAACAGGGCAAATATGCCTTAACTATCTATACCAACCCCCTCTTCCCCCCCAACAAACTTGGCATGTTAAGTTAGGATGTGCTCGGTAGGACGGGGCAGGTTTGGCATGGTTAGGTTTAGATATGTTAGGTTGTTGAGGGAGAGGGGGTTGTGGCAGAAATGGTCATAATGAAACTATTCAGATACAGAATAAAAAGGTATGTTCTGTTTGGAAGGTCAGTGGTTGTGTTATTATGCAAAAAATACCCAATTGATTAGGTTAGGTTAGTTTGTAAGCTAATTGAACCATGAATATGTGATTACTAACCTTGTTACAGCTTCTGCCACTTCAGTCCACGCTCTCTTCTTATTCTCATGGGTGATACTCTTCCCATAACATCCTCTGATTATACGTATTTTTTCTTGAATTTGATGTAAGAAGACCGTTTCATCGGGCGACCAATTAAACTTACTCCTTTTCTGCGCTGGTTCCCCAGCCCGTAGATGTGCTCATTGGGGCAGATGACGTGGTTATGGTGCGGTAATTTCAGCAGAGCAAATCGTGACGCAGGATGGGAGATACGGGTATTGACGAGTGACGGAGTAAAAGCAGCCTTTGAGGCTGCTTCTATTTGCCACAAAACTCAGTATTTTCGTGTGTTTGCCATTTATTATGTTTCTGTTGTACTTTATACATGTTTTCTTTATTTTTCTTTTGAAATATATACTTAATTCATGTCGGATGTTTACGTTTTGCACGGAGGCGTCCGTAGCAACGAGCCCGCCATAAAGAAGAAGAAGATAATAGTAGCCAGGATTTGCTAATACTTACACTCAAAGTTGACGAGGATAGCTTTTACTCTTAATAATTTGAAACTATTAACTTTGATAGTAACTTTAAGAGTAAAAGTTAATAGCTCTCGAGGATACGGGCCCAGGTCCACCGCTCTGGGAGAGAGTGCCCTTATAAACGGCACCGGTTTACAAGTCACCTTGAACCATAGCAACACTCCGGGGTCACCAATTGTAGGTGGTAGCGAGTGTTCCGAGTGCTAATTGGTTCACGGATAGAGAAAGTCAATATCCGTCAGGGTTGTTTATTGACATAAAAATCGTACAGGTCATAAGGACAAACAAAACATACAGAAAAGGTGTTTGTGTGTGTGTGCGTGTGTATGAATGTTGTATGGTTTAGATGACATATAAATGTTAGTGTGTGTAGTAAACAATATGTATGAGTTAACAATAGGAGGACGAGGACAGACAGTGGAAGATAAACGAGTAACAAGAGAGACAAACATTAAAGACGCAACACGGACAACAAGGAGCGCGACGAGAGACAAGAACATCAAAACATTAACTAATTGAGTCTGTGCTGCCACACCATTTTCCTTGTCTCACCGCAGGAGAGTACGCGACCGTTTCAGCAGTGGCTTGCTACACACGTATTCCCGACCGTCTTGGAGACCGGCCCAACATACTAGACATCTTCCTTACCTCTAACCCTTCTGCTTACTCTGTCAAACTGTTCTCTCCGTTGGGCTCCTCCGATCGCAACCTTATTTCTGTATCCTATCCTATTGCTCCTGTACATCCTCTGGAAGCACCGAGGAGTCGATACTTCTGGTACTTTGCTTCAGCTCGGTGGGACGACCTAAGGATGTACTTTTCCGATTTCCCGTGGAATGATTACTGCTTCCAGGATAGAGACCCCTCTGTGTGTGCCCACCGCATCAAAGATGTGAGTGTCTCTGGAATGGAGGTATACATTCCACGTACTTTCTCTATTCCCCATGCTAAAAAGCCTTGGTTTAATCACGCTTGTTATCATGCTGTCTAAGATAAAGAGGCAGCTCACAAACGCTACCAGAGCCTTCGAACACCCGCTAACCTTGATCTTTACATTTCCGCCCGGAATCGTGCCAATTATATTCTTCGACTTAACAAAAACGCCTTTATCCATAGCAAATGTCAACACCTTGCTTTCTCTAATTCTTCCAAATTCTGGTACTTAGCACAGTTGCTATCCATTTACAGGGGCCTTGTCCGCCCTCGTATGGAGTATGCATCTCATGTGTGTCCACTCACAAAACTCTCCTTGACAGAGTGGAGTTAAAGTTTCTTCGTCTCATCAGCTCTCCTCCTCACACTGATAGTCTTCTACCTCTCAAATTCCGCCGCCATGTTGCCTCTCTTTTTATCTTCTATCGATATTTTCATGCTGACTGCTCTTCTGAACTTGCTAACTGCATGCCTCGTCCCCTTCCGCGGCCCCGCTGCACACGACTTTCTACTCATACTCATCCCTATACTGTCCAAACCCCTTATGCAAGAGTCAACCAGCATCTTCACTCTTTCATACCTCACGCTGGTAAACTCTGGAACAATCTTCCTTCATCTGTATTTCCTCCTGCCTACGACTTCAACTCTTTCAAGAGGGGGGTTTCAGGATACCTCTCCTCACGAAATTGACCTCTCTTTTTGGACACTCCTTTGACCTCTATTCAGGAGCAGTAAATAGCGGGCTTTTATATATATATATATATATATATATATATATATATATATATATATATATATATATATATATATATATATATATATATATATATATTTTTTTTTTTCTTTTTTTTTCTTTTTCTTTACACCCTTGTACTGTCTCCTTAGCTGTAAAAAAAAAAAAAATCCTCCAGTTTCACTTCTTCCTCTTTCCCGCCTCTTCTTAACCCAGACAGCAGCACTGCCGTCTCATATATCTCTAAAGCTGAACTCTTTGTTCAAACTTTTTGTCACAACTCCAGTCTGGACGATTCTGGGCATATTCCTCCTACTTATCCCCCCTCTGACTCCTTTATGTCTGTTATTAAGATTCTTAGGAATGATGTTTTCTATGCCCTCTCTGGTCTCAACTCTCAGAAGGCTTATGGACCTGATGGAGTGCCTCCTATTGTCTTTAAAAATTATGCTACCTGGTCAAACTCTTTCGCCTCTGCCTATGAACATCTACCTTTCCTTCTTACTGGAAGTACGCCTTCGTACAGCCTGTGCCTAAGAAGGGTGACTGTTCCAATCCCTCAAACTACTGTTCTATAGCTTTACTTTCCTGTCTATCTAAAGCTTTTGAATCAATCCTTAACCGGAAGATTCAAAAGCATCTCTCCACTTCTAACCTTCTGTCTGATCGCCAGTATGGGTTCCACAAGGGGAGTTCTACTGGCGATCTTCTTGCTCTCTCAACTGATTCTTGGTCATCTTCTCTTAGCCTCGGTGAAACTTTCTCAGTTGCGCTAGACATATCGAAAGCCTTCGATAGAGTCTAGCACAAGTCTTTGCTTTCTAAACTGCCCTCTTTCGGATTCTATCTTTCTCTCTGTTCCTTTATCTCCAATTTCCTTTCCGACCGTTCTATCTCTGCTGTGGTAGACGGTCACTGTTCTTCCCTTAAACCTATTAACAGTGGTGTTCCACAGGGCTCTGTCCTATCACCCACTCTTCCTGTTATTCATAAATGATATTTTTTCCATAACAAACTGTCCTATCTACTCATACGCTGATGACTCCACTCTGCATTATTCAACTTCTTTCAACAGAAGACCCTCTCAACAGGAATTACATGACTCCAGACTGGAGGCTGCAAAACGCTTAACCTCAAACCAATTACTATCATTTCCGATTGGGGTAAAAAGAACCTTGTGTCCTTCAATGCCTCAAAAACCCAATTTCTCCACCTATTAACTCGACACAATCTTCCAAACACCTATCCCCTGTTTTTCGACAACACTCAGCTTTCACCATCTTGAATACTAAACATCTACGGTCTAATCTTAACTCAAAATCTTAACTGGAAACTTCACATCTCCTCTCTCACTAAATCAGCTTCCTCGAGGTTGGGCGTTCTGTATCGTCTCCGCCAGTTCTTCTCCCCCGCACAGTTGCTATCCATATACAGGGGCCTTGTCCGCCCTCGTATGAAGTATGCATCTCACATGTGGGGGGGGCTCCACTTACACATTATTCTATGTATTTTGAACCCCATATATGTGCGTCACAAACTGCTAGAAACGCCACAAACGATTTTTGAAAAGTTAGTTTCTTGCGGGCGCAATGGGGTAGGGGGGGGGTAGGGAGAGCGTAACACCCATGGGATTCGAGGGAGGGAAGACCCCTGTTAGCTAGGTTAGTTAAGTTATGTTGGAGTAGTTTAAATTTATTCGACACTGCGGGGCGACGAAAATATGCAATGCAAGAAGGGACATGACGGCGGTGGCCCACTACACGGGCCGGTGTTGCGAGAAATACCTCTTGGTAGAAATAAGTGTCACTGCTGTCCACCACGCATGCTCAGTGGGGGAATACACAGCAGGAAAAAACATTAATTTCCCTGGTTTTGTTCTAGTTTGTCCACTTGTGAACTTGTTGAGCGGTGAGTGAAATACAGAAACAGTGAGCAAGTTCAACCTCTCTGAGATAGTTTGTGGTGGCGGCAACAGGTGATTTGTAAAATTGAGAAAAGCCTTGCCCACCCAGTTCATTGGTTCATCCGTCAGCTCCATGGCAATGTGCTGTCACTACGTCACCTTTTTGAAAATCTCGATGGTAAAACAAGTGGGCCACATGGCTTCGCAGGACCAATTGGGAAAAGCAATCTCTAACAGGACTGTTCCTGACACACTGTCAAGGAGAAATCCAGGAAACCTAAACCACTGTTGCTTAAATTACAGGCTCACGGAGTAGAGGGTAAAGTTTTGAACTGGGTCAAGGCGTGGCTTACCAATAGGAAGCAAAGAGTGCAAATCAATGGTAAAAGATCTGACTGGGGATGTGTTACGAGTGGGGTCCCACAAGGTTCGGTATTAGGTCCACTTTTGTTTATTATTTATATGAATGACTTAGACACAGGAATTAGTAGTGATGTTAGTAAATTTGCAGATGATACCAAGATCGGTAGAGTAATTGAGTCGGATCAGGACGCTAGTATTCTCCAAGGTGAACTCAACAGATTATATGACTGGGCGGATAAATGGCAGATGGAGTTCAATGTAGGGAAGTGCAGTATTCTGAGTGTAGGTAGGAACAACCTCTCACATAACTATTGCTTAAATGACACTCTCATAAGTAGGTCTGGGTGCGAGAGGGATTTAGGGGTCTTAGTGAGCTCTGATCTCCGTCCAAGGGCACAATGCATTCAAGCTAGAAATCGAGCTAATAGGGTACTGGGATTTATTTCAAGGAGCGTAAGCAACAGAAGCCCCGAAGTCTTCCTCAAACTATATTTAGCATTAGTTAGACCTCATCTTGACTATGCGGTTCAGTTCTGGTCACCCTACTATAGAATGGATATCAAAATGTTAGAATCGGTGCAGAGGAGGATGACTAAGATGATTCAGGGAATAAGAAACTTGCCATACGAGGAAAGACTCAAACAGTTAAACTTGCATTCTCTAGAAAGGCGAAGGGTGCGTGGAGACATGATCGAGGTTTATAAATGGATGAAGGGCTTTAATAAGGGAGACATTCATAAGGTTTTGTTGGTAAGAGAACCGGGTAGGGCACGAAGTAACGGGTTTAAACTGGATAAATTCAGATTCAATAGGGACATAGGCAAAAAATTGGTTTACTAACAGGGTGGTGGATGAGTGGAATAGGCTTAGCAGTCATGTGGTGAGTGCCAATACAATTGTCACATTCAAAAATAGACTAGATAAATTCATGGACAGCGATATTAGGTGGGGTTAGATACACGGGAGCTTAGGGTCAAAGGAGCTGCCTCGTACAGGCCTACCGGCCTCTTGCAGACTCCTGCGTTCTTATGTTCTTATGTTCACTCCAGATGGCTCACAACAGCCAATAGGATTCTCCGCTTGTATGCTGGTACACAACATCCAACAGAACAACGTAAAACACTTTTTTTTTTTTTTTACAACAAAGGAGACAGCTCAAGGGCACAAAAAAAAGGAAACAATAATAAAAAAAAAAAGCCCGCTACTCGCTGCTCCTAAAAAAAGAATCAAAAGAGGTGTCCGAAAGAGTGGTCAATTTCGGTAGGAGAGGTGTCATGATACCCTCCTCTTGAAAGAGTTCAAGTCTTAGGCAGGAGGAAATACAGATGAAGGAAGGCTGTTCCAGAGTTTACCAGCGTGAGGGATGAAAGAGTGAAGATGCTGGTTAACTCTTGCATAAGGGGTTTGGACAGTATAGGGATGACCATGAGTAAAACGTCGTGTGCAGCGGGGCCGCGGAATCAAGTTCAGAAGAGCAGTCAGCGTGAAAATAGCGATAGAAGATAGAAAGAGAGGCAACATCGCGACGGAATTTAAGAGGTAGAAGACTATCACCGCCGGTTTAACGCAAAATCATTCCAGCGATACCCCATGATTCTGCGTAGGCACTTGGTACTGAAGGCATCTCTCTCTCTCTCTCTCTCTCTCTCTCTCACCATCTCCTCGTAGTTCTCGGACCACTCGTCGTAGCCGGCCGCCATCTCCTCCGGCGTGACCCCCGGCCTGTGGACGTTCTCGTTCGCCCTCATTGCCACGTCGCCCCGACTGCCGCCCTCAGACATTATCCTGCAGCAGGGAAGAGACGGGAGAATCACAGGCAGGGCATGACTACAGTACAGTACAATTCCTTTATACATCCTTCATATATTTACGAAGGTAGGTACGGTTTTCTAGACCCACGCCGCACTCCTCGCTGATTTGCCGGCTGGCTCTCAAGCTCAGCACAACTCCATGACAGGTGTGGCCCGCCTCTCTCTCTCTCTCTCTCTCTCTCTCTCTCTCTCTCTCTGGAATGGAACAGACTAAGCAATCACATAGTTAGTGCAGGGACGATAGCTTGGTTTAAGAATAGACTGGATAGCTACATGGACGAGGATGACAGGTGATAGTGAGGTGTGGGTGCAGTAAGGCTCTCTGGCTTATTGCACGGCCAGCTGACGTTGCTCTCTCTCTCTCTCTCTCTCTCTCTCTCTCTCTCTCTCTCTCTCTCTCTTCTCTCTCTCTATATATATATATATATATATATATATATATATATATATATATATATATATATATATATATATATATATATATATATATATATATATATATATATATATATTATTTCCAAATATTTACAAATTTTCGCAGAAATACCAAAAAGATTTGGCAAACGGTCAATGAATTAAAAGGTAATACATACAAAGCAAACAATATCAAGTCATTGCAGTATAATAATTCAGTATTAAGTGATCCGTCAGATATATCGGAAGCCTTCAATAGATACTTTTCCACTATTGCATCTGAACTTGACAGAAAACTCCCAAATATAAATATAGACCCGAAAGACTATCTTAAAGGTAACTTTCCAAATTATGTGATGTCCCCTATTGTTACTACCTTTGATTTGGCTACAGTAATTAAGTCATTAAACAATAAAAAATCAGGCATTAATGATATATCACCCTCTGTTATTAAAAGAAACTCTCATTTGATTTCAATCCCTTTGGCTATACTTTTTAATCAATCTGTTACAACTGGAACTTTTCCATCTCTGTTGAAGACTGCAAAAATTACACCTATCCACAAGTCTGGTCCCGATGATGACCCTAAAAATTATAGACCAATATCTCAACTTACAATTTTTTCTAAAATATTTGAAACTTTAATGAAGGTTTATTTAATTAAATATCTTGAAACTAAGAATATATTAAACCCTTCTCAATATGGTTTTAGGCGGAACTGCAGCACTTTTGTAGCCTTAAATGTATTTTCTAATGATGTACTTTCTGCAATTGACAAAAAACTCCGTGTCTTATCCATATTTATAGATTTTGCTAAAGCCTTTGATACAGTACATCATAAGATTCTTATTAACAAAATGTACCACTATGGGATCAGAGGTCCAATACTCTCTTGGTTCAAAGATTACTTAACGAATAGACACCAATGTACTGTATTTAGCGGCAAAAAATCATCTACTACCACTGTAAAGCTTGGTGTACCTCAAGGAAGTGTTCTAGGCCCAATTCTGTTTCTAATATACATCAATGATATATCAAATCTTTTCATTAAGGCTAAAAGTATATTGTTTGCTGATGACATGACACTCTACTTAACAGGTCCAAACCAAGATCAACTTGTACTAAATGCAAATCATGAACTCGAAAAACTATACCAATGGTGTCTATGTAACAGAATTACAATTAATACAAAAAAAAAATTGCTTTATGCTATTCACTGCTAAAAAAGCGTCTAACTTGATTAATTTAAAAATCAATAATAAAATAATTTCTAAAACTGATAGAGTGAGATTTCTTGGTGTAGATTATGATGATTCATTATCATTTAAATATCACATACATAACCTTACACTGAAAATATCACGACACATTGCTTTACTTTATCAAATAAAGGATCTCATGCCTCAAAATGTATTAAAGGCAATATACTATGCACACATTTATTCACTAATTACCTACTGCAACCCCATTTGGTGTACAACATACACCACCTATTTAACCCCCCTAAGATTGCAGCTCAAAAAAATTGTAAGAATTATTACTAATAGCAACTATTTAGCACACACTAGTCCACTCTTCAAGGAAACCAAATTTTTCAAACTGGATGATATAACTAAACTGGAAATAGCTACATTCATGTACAAAAATAAGAATGAAATGCGTGACCTCCTCCCATCTCATGATTATAGTACCCGTCACCGCGACAATCTAAGCTTTCCTATTCATCCCCTTTCAAAATTCCAACATTCCACTACTTATTTGGGTCCAGTAATTTGGAATTCTATCCCCACACAAATTCAAGAAGCTCCTTCCCTCAACACATTCAAAAGCCGATTAAAAACTAATATTATAATGACCTATTAACTGACTCACTTTTTTTCTTATAAATCTGCATGTGTATGTACTTTAAAATATTAGGTTAATTATTTAATGCAACATATGAGCAATTTACTTATGTATATGAATGGGTGTATGCATGTATATGTGCGCACGTGTATAATTAGGTCTATGTGTGTGCATGCATGTATGTATGTACGCATTTATTCGATTGTCCTATCTCGCATGCTCAACATATGATTCTATTACTTTATCATTATGTAAAGTTATCATAACACTGGGTAACAAAAAAATATTTTTTGAAAATCGTCCAGGGTTTTCCAGCTGAATTAGACTAATTTTGATGCTCTGAGTCCGAAAATGACCTTGGTTTTGCTCAATCAGGTCAAGATTTTTTGCTACAGAATTTTTTTTATAATCGATTTTTCGTAAAAAAACAAATTTCTGCGGATCATCAGCTGAGAAACCCTGACGATTTTTTCCGTTTTCCTCAAGAAATAAAAGTCAACGTATCCAAATTCATTCAGTTTTTATTTACTCCATCAAATTTGATAAGCATATAATACTTCTAAATAAACGTTACGTGACACAAAATTTCAGAGTTCACGGCATAAATCGGCGTTTCTTCGATTCCCGTGCGTGAGCAGCTGCTGGGTTGTCTCTCTTCAGCGACCAGCAGTAGTCCGCCAGCATGACTGCATCCCACCTCCCCTGGTACCTCTCCTCCATTTGGCGCATGTCCTGATGGAACCTTTCTCCCTGCTCGTCGCTCATCGCCCCAAGGTTTTCAGGAAACTTCTCCATGTGTGAGAATAGGAAGTGCATCTTTATACTCATCAAACACCCGAGTTTTTGAAAAGCCTCTATCATGCTGCTGATGAGTCTGGCGTGGTTTGCTGCCTTCGTGTTCCCCAGGAAGTTGTTCACCACCTCCACAAACGATTTCCAGGCGGCGCACTCTAGCGTGTTCATGGAGTTTTGGAACTCTGTGTCGTTGATGAGCTGCCGTATCTGTGGGCCATCGAAAATGCCGGCCTTCAGCTTCTCAATGGTCAGTCGAGGAAAGGCTCGGCACAGGTAGTTGAAGCACCTCCCAGCCTTGTCCGAAGCGCGCGTGAACTGTTTCATTAACCCAAGCTTCATGTGCAGCGGTGGGATCAATATCTTCTCCCGGTCAACAAGAGGTTCGTTTATGATGTTTCTCGCCCCAGGTACTAACTGCTCTCGCGCCGGCCACTCTTTCTTTACATAGTGCTGGGCTCTGTCTCGACTGTCCCACATACATATAAAGCATGGGTACTTTGTGAACCCGGACTGCTGACCAAGTAGAAAGTTCACCATCTTGAGGTCGACGCAGATGATCCATTGGTGCTGCTCATATTGGATTTTGTCGAGCACGTACTTCACTGCTTCATAGTTCTCTTCGAGAGTTGTGGAGTGCGCAAGAGGGATTGAGGCGAACTGGTTCCCGTTGTGGAGGAGCACACACTTCAAAGAGCGCTTGCAAAAGGGCTGCGGACCATACTCCTCTTCTGTATCTCCTCCCTCGTCTGTAGTGGTGGCCTCGTCGTCGCTGTCAGGAAGCTCTCTGAACGCTGGTACAGGAATTTCTTCGCAGTGAGCAACTGGACGGCGGGCAGATGGAAGGTCGGGGTACTGGTGGCTGTGCCGATTCTTCCGGTTGATGCCAGTAGTATTGATGGCGCAGAAGTAACAATCCGATGCATGGTCAAACGGCTCCCTCCAAACCATCGGAATCCCAAACTTCAGTGAAGTTTTCGCGCCCTTCGTCCACCGCCGGAGGTATTCCACGCACGTCTTGCACACCATGTGCGGTGCCCAGGACTTATCTTGGTCACCCAGCTTGACTTCAAAGTAAGCCTGGTAGGCGCGCTTCACAAATCCTGTGATGTTCTTCCTGTCCACTGACAGCGTGTATTCTCCGCAGATGTAGCAGAAAACGTCAGGATTATTCCTGCATGACCGTCGCGCCGAAGCCATATCAATGACCTGAAAAATATTAAAAAAAAATATATGTAATATGTAATAGCAGGATACAGCTGACTGTCAGCAGGATGACTGACTGACACGTATGCAGCTAATTTAGAGAAGTAAGTTAGCTTTGTAATTCGATATATTCTTCAAGAAAAATATGATTGAGCTATACATATTAGCATATGTATAGCTCGTCAGGTAGGCCTATGGCTGTATCTCAAAAAGTTGACCTGATAGAGCAAAATCAGTGTGATATTCGGACTCAGAACACCAAAATTAGTCAGAATCAGCTGAGAAACCCCTGACGATTTTTTGGTTGTTACCCTGTGTAATCATTTCATCTTTACTATAATCATTATTAATGTTGTCACAGCCAGTAATTTTCAAATAAAATATATATTTTCTTGCCTAAAAAGCTATGCTTTAGACAGGCTAGCTTTAGTTGTACAGCTTAAAGCTCTGTCCATACATATATATGCGTATAACATATATAATTTTGTATAAATAATAGCTATAAATAAATGTTTCAAATGTTTCAAATGTTTCTCTCTCTCTCTCTCTCTCTCTCTCTCTCTCTCTCTCTCTCTCTCTCTCTCTCTCTCTCTCTCTCTCTCTGTGTGTGTGTGGGAGTGAGAGAGAGAGAGAGAGAGAGAGAGAGAGAGAGAGAGAGAGAGAGAGAGAGAGAGAGAGAGAGAGACACGAGATGAGTCTGTGATTAAAAAACTACACACACACACACACACACACACACACACACACACACACACACACACACACTCCCAGGCTTCACGGTCTGACAGGGAGACGGTTCGAGCCCGCTCAGGCCGGATTCTTTCCGTTGACTAGGAGTGGTTACTATCCCCCCTTGAGCAAAGGGGATGGGGTGAGTAGTAACAAATGTACGGAAGTGGGGGTAATTGGAAGTGGGGGACTGGAAGTGGGGGTTGGGGGGTCAGCAGGGGTTACGGAAGAGGGGTATCTGGACCCCCATCTCTTTACTTCCCCCTCACCCCCTCTCGGACTAGCGTACGGAAGCGAGAGGGTGACGGGAGTAGGGGTGCCCAGCAGGGAGGGGGGGTGGGGGGGTGACGGGAGAAGGGGTGCTTGAAGGGTTAAGATAAGATCTTGGACCCTCGATTGACCACGAGAGGGGGGGTCAGCGGAGGGTACTTGAAGAGTTAAGATAAAATCGTGAGCTCGATTATAATCACAAGATTATAATCACAGAAAAAGGTTAGAGAGAGAGAGAGAGAGAGAGAGAGAGAGAGAGAGAGAGAGAGAGAGAGAGAGAGAGAGAGAGAGAGAGACTCGTGATCAGGCTGTGATGAATGAACTACACACACACACACACACACACACACACACACACACACACACACACACACACACACACACACACACACACACACTCCCAGGCTTCACGGTCTGACAGGGAGATGGTTCGAGCCCGCTCAGGCCGGATTCTTTCCGTTGACTAGGAGTGGTTACTATCCCCCCTTGAGCAAAGGGGATGGGGTGAGTAGTAACAAATGTACGGAAGTGGGGGTAATTGGAAGTGGGGGGGACTGGAAGTGGGGGTTGGGGGGGTCAGCGGGGGGGTTACGGAAGAGGGGGTATCTGGACCCCCCCCCATCTCTTTTACCTTTTCACCCCCCCCCCTCACCCCCCCCTCACCCCCTCTCGGACTAGCGTACGGAAGCGAGAGGGTGACGGGAGTAGGGGTGCCCAGCAGGGAGGGGGGGGGGTCGGGAGAAGGGGTGCTTGAAGGGTTAAGATAAGATCTTGGACCCTCGAATGACCACGAGAGGGGGGGTCAGCGGAGGGTACTTGAAGAGTTAAGATAAAATCGTGAACTCGATTATAATCACAAGATTATAATCACAGAAAAAGGTTAAAGACATTAGGTTAATGACCAGGCTGGAATATGTCCCGCGCACCTGTTCCCGGCGTCTTATCTTTCCCTCCTTCCCACTGACGCGCATACACACACACACGCACACACACGCACATACACACACACACACACACACACACACACACGAACACACACACACACACACACACACACACACACACACACACACACACTCACACATCTGGTCTTACGAGATAAAATCGCGGAAAAAATGGATCGATGACATCTCCATGTATCTGGAAATAGCTACATTCATGTACAAAAATAAGAATGAAATGCGTGACCTCCTCCCATCTCATAATTATAGTACCCGTCACTGCGACAATCTAAGCTTTCCTATTCATCGTCTTTCAAAATTCCAACATTCCACTACTTATTTGGGTCCAGTAATTTGGAATTCTATCCCCACACAAATTCAAGAAGCTATTTCCCTCAACACATTCAAAAGCCGATTAAAAACTAATATTATAATGACCTATTAACTGACTCACTTTTTTTCTTATAAATCTGCATGTGTATGTACTTTAAAATATTATGTTAATTATTTAATGCAACATATGAGCAATTTACTTATGTATATGAATGGGTGTATGCATGTATATGTGCGCACGTGTATAATTAGGTCTATGTGTGTGCATGCATGTATGTATGTACGCATTTATTCGATTGTGCTATCTCGCATGCTCAACATATGATTCTATTATTTTATCATTATGTAAAGTTATCATAATCATTTCATCTTTACTATAATCATTATTAATGTTGTCACAGCCAGTAATTTTCAAATAAAATATATATTTTCTTGCCTAAAAAGCTATGCTTTAGACAGGCTAGCTTTAGTTGTACAGCTTAAAGCTCTGTCCATACATATATATGCGTATAACATATATAATTTTGTATAACTAATAGCTATAAATAAATGTTTCAAATGTTTCAAATGTTTCTCTCTCTCTCTCTCTCTCTCTCTCTCTCTCTCTCTCTCTCTCTCTCTCTCTCTCTCTCTCTGTGTGTGTGTGTGTGTGTGTGTGTAAGAGAGAGAGAGAGAGAGAGAGAGAGAGAGAGAGAGAGAGACTCGTGATCAGGCTGTGATGAATGAACTACACACACACACACACACACACACACACACACACTCCCATGCTTCACGGACTGACAGGGAGACGGGTCGAGCCCGCTCAGACCTGAGGCTTGCCGTGGTCTAGGAGTGGGTACTATCCCCACTTGAGCACAGGGGATGGGGTGAGTAGTAACAAATGTACGGAAGTGGGAGTAATTGGAAGTGGGGGACTGGAAGTGGGGTTGGGGGGTCAGCAGGGGTTACGGAAGAGGGGTATCTGGACCCCCCATCTCTTTACCTTTTCACCCCCCTCACCCCCTCTCGGACTAGCGTACGGAAGCGAGAGGGTGACGGGAGTAGGGGTGCCCAGCAGGGAGGGGGGGTGGGGGGGGTGACCGGAGAAGGGGTGCTTGAAGGGTTAAGATAAGATCTTGGACCCTCGATTGACCACGAGAGGGGGGGTCAGCGGAGGGTACTTGAAGAGTTAAGATAAAATCGTGAGCTCGATTATAATCACAAGATTATAATCACAGAAAAAGGTTAAAGAGAGAGAGAGAGAGAGAGAGACTCGTGATCAGGCTGTGATGAATGAACTACACACACACACACACACACACACACACACACACACACACACACACACACACACACTCCCAGGCTTCACGGTCTGACAGGGAGACGGTTCGAGCCCGCTCAGGCCGGATTCTTTCCGTTGACTAGGAGTGGTTACTATCCCCCCTTGAGCAAAGGGGATGGGGTGAGTAGTAACAAATGTACGGAAGTGGGGGTAATTGGAAGTGGGGGGGACTGGAAGTGGGGGTTGGGGGGGTCAGCGGGGGGGTTACGGAAGAGGGGGTATATGGACCCCCCCCCATCTCTTTTACCTTTTCACCCCCCCCCCCCCACACCCCCTCTCGGACTAGCGTACGGAAGCGAGAGGGTGACGGGAGTAGGGGTGCCCAGCAGGGAGGGGGGGGGTCGGGAGAAGGGGTGCTTGAAGGGTTAAGATAAGATCTTGGACCCTCGAATGACCACGAGAGGGGGGGTCAGCGGAGGGTACTTGAAGAGTTAAGATAAAATCGTGAGCTCGATTATAATCACAAGATTATAATCACAGAAAAAGGTTAAAAACATTAGGTTAATGACCAGGCTGGAATATGTCCCGCGCACCTGTTCCCGGTGACTTATCTTTCCCTCCTTCCCACTGACGCGCATACACACACACACGCACACACACACACACACACACACACACACACACACACACACACACACACACACACACACACACACACATCTGGTCTTACGAGATAAAATCGCGGAAAAAATGGATCGATGACATCTCCATGTATCTGAGGCCACGCCTATTGAAGTCTTAATGATTCAAGTCATTACAATAAACCTCAGGTTATTAAGGACTGACCCGAGGAACACACATGCTTGCGCGCACACGCACATGCATACACACACACACACACACACACACACACACACACACACACACACACACGAGCGCACACCCACGCACACGCACACACACACACACACACACACACACACACACACACACACACATCTGTTCATGCGAGATAAAAATCACGGAAAAAAAATGTTTCGATGACATCTCCATGTATCTGAGGCCACGCCTTCTGGTCTTCGGAAGCCTTAATGATTCAAGTCATTACAATAAACCTCGGGTCATTAAGGACTGACTTGAGGAACACGCCCATGCGCGCACACACACACACACACACACACACACACACACACACACACACACACACACACACACACACACACACACACACATGTACAAACGAACACAGAATGTCGAAGGGTATTTACGGGTCAAGAGGTCTCCTGTTCTTGTTTCCCGTAAACATGAGGACCCCTGTACACCCCTGTATCAAATGTTCATGGTGTAATAATTACTTCCCGTTGTCCGCACTCGCAGTTCATAGGGCGGCCTGCCTTCCAGAGGGCCTTGGGACTGGATCGAAAGATATATCTACTAGAAACAATGGTAAGTACTTAAATGTTTGCGTTACTTTATATGATTGTCATAAAAAAACAGTAGCAGATGTGGATGACGGGAGGGAGGTAGAGAGCTGGGCAGCATGGTCAATATCGACTTTAGTCTTTCTATCTTTTTTCAGAAGAGACGTCGTCGACTAGCTCTGATCGATCAGATGTCGGTTTCTCTCAACCAGACCCCAGCGATATTGAAAGTTGTTCTCCACGGGCGGGTCTCAGCGACGAAGCCAGTCAAAACCAAAGGTAGGTCAAAACCTAATATCTTCTGAAATGCAATATTGTTAAAATGTGTTTTACAAGAGACACATTTTCCATATTGTATTTTAAGTGTCACAGTAAAATATGTGCGGGATAGAGGGTTCAAAAATTTCATTTGTGTTTCGTATTCCTTAAGGACTATCTCCGAAGAAGGCGGGTCTGGTAGGCTCAGCCATTGGCCCTCCTCTTCAGCGATCGGTAGTGGACGAAAACGAAAACAAGCGAATACAGGAACAAACGGTAAGTTTCTACGTTTTTTATTGCGCACACGTCTGTTCTAAGGAAAAAATTGTAATTTCACTATTTCTCTCTAATATTATTTTACCTTTCTTCAGACACCTGCAGGAAAAAGCAAGCCCGTCGTGAGGGATTCTCCCGTCCAAACAGTTCTCCACAGCCAGGACCCAGCGGTTATAACCCGGGACGGCCGACAACAACACCCTCACCAACACCCGGTGAAATAAGCCAACATTTCAACGGGGCCTTAACAACGATGGACGTGCCCGTCCCACCAGCAGACAACGGCGACATTGCATCATATTTCAACAACAACACTGGTCGTCTTCGCGAGGCAGTAGAGTCTGTATTCCAAGGCTGCCAGCAGGTTAGACCTCCTTATTTTAAAGTGTACGTTGACATGCATCTGCGTTTAGTCAGAGAAGACCCCGACGGTGGAGTTCAATATAGAGATATGTATATGAGAAGTCATATGCAGGTAATTAGCTATGACGATATAGATTCATATGTACGTGAACTATCCGAATATTTTGTTAATCGGTTTGAACATGACATGTCAGACGAAGAGGGCAGTGGATTTACGTTAGATGAAATAGTTAGCGTAAAATTTTCCTTCTCTCTTATAATGCTGCACAATAGTATTGAGAGTATGTGCCCTATCCTAAGGGTGTTCCAGGAAAACACAAGTTCTCAACCCTTCGGGACCCACGGACTGTGTTTTCCAAGTTCTAACAGCTTATCGCTATCTAAAGTCAAGAAATGTAGTTCCATCGGGCAGGCAATGGGAGAATGCTTGCTTGGCCTCTATTAATACGGGTAACATTCCAACCCCGGTATCCTGGGAAGACCTCGGTCGTCTTGAAAGATTAAACAACATAAGTATTCGCGTTTACTGTCTAGACAACGTTGAAGACAAAAAAGGCGAACTAACTCTAGTCAGAAAGGGGCTCAAAGATCAAGAAGTTGTTCATTGTCTGTTGTTGGGGAACAGACACCTAGCTCTTATCCAAGACTTTGACGCATACATGATCCTGTTTACCTGCCAACGTCGCGGGAAAAAAATGTTTTGCGATATCTGCCTGTGCGCCTGTGAGAACAAGACAACGCTTGCTGAACATGTGCTAATTTGCCCAACGATGATCACAAGACTAAGATTCCCACCCGCGGGTTCTACTGTGAAATTTATTAATCATGCTAAGGCATATGAGCCATCTTATTTAGCATTCTATGATTTTGAGAGTATTCTCGTACAGCCTTCTTCGAATGTGTCTGGATGTGTAAAGAGACATCACTTTGCCATAGCGTTTGCTTACATTATAGTGAATAGAAACGGAGAAACAGTACAAAGCGGATCCTATTGTGGAAGTAATGCTGTAAACCATTTTATTCATACAATGCAGTGTGCCTGGAAAAAGTTGAAATTTTCTAAAGGCTACAATAAAATCAACATGACCGATGGAGATACGACACGTCACAATGAGCAAACTCACTGTCTTCTCTGCAAACAGGGTTTTTTAAAAGGTAAAGGAGTAAAACATCATGACCATGAAAAATCAGGAAACAATTACATTGGAGCTTATTGTAATAGATGCAACCTCCAAATGAAAAATCACAAATTGCAGCTCACTCTCATTGCACATAATGCTAATTACGACATGTCGTTAATCCTGCGTGAATTAACGATACCTGACTTGAAAATCAAACTAAGACCAAAACGTTCAGTTCACAAATACCATGAAGTCATCATAAATGACTTGAGATTTATTGACTCGTATGCCTTTATGTCTGGTTCGCTCGCGGCTTTAGCGAACCAATTCATCAGTAATGGGAACGAACCCATATGCACACAACAGATGTTGAAAGATGTGCCAGCACCTGCGTTGCCATTATTGATCAAGGGAAAGCAGGTGTTTTGTTATGACTATATGGATTCGATGGAACGACTTTCTGAGACACGTCTTCCGTCCCGCGAAGATTTTTTCATTTCGCTTCAAGAATCAGAACTTTCCGAAAGTGATTATAAACATGCTCAGAATGTTTGGAAAGTAGCTGGGTGTCAGAGCCTGAAGGACTATTTGTTGCTTTATGTAAAAGTGGATGTTGGTCTTCTATGTGATGTCTTCCTAGAGTGGAGAGGTATTTTGAAAACCCAGTGGAGGTTGGATATTGTAAATTATGTTAGCCTGCCAGGATTTGCCTATGACTCCTTTCTGCTAAAAACACAGCAGGAATTAGAGGTGCTTAGTAGTCCAAACATATATCATTGCATTCAAACAAATGTGCGTGGGGGCTACACAAGTGTTGTGCGTCGTTTTGTACGCGCCAATAACATCTACACGAACCCTCAGTTTAATCCAGAACATGATAGAAGCACTTTCCTTTCATATCTTGACTTCAACAGTCTTTATCCCACTGTAATGAGAGAGAAGTTGCCATGTGGGGATATGAGAAAACTAGATGAGACAGAAATGCAGTCGTTTTTGAGCGGGGGCTTGGTCAATCAAGCAACCGATGGCGATTTTGGATATCTCATTCTGTGCGATACTGAGGCTGTCTCACGTGAAGTCGTTGAGAAAACGGATGACCTCCCACTGATCATCAGAAGACACAATATCACCAACAGAGATATATCGTCAGTCACACGCGAATGGTATGAAGAAGAAAACCGTCCAGCACCGTGTAAGAACATAAAACTGATTGGAACACATGCTGCTCAGGTGAAAATGCTATTTGCTCTGCCGCTCCTTAAACTACTTATTCGACTAGGCCTGGTTGTTAAAAAAGTGCATGCTATTTATACGTTTAAGCAAAAGCACTTTCTTGCGGACTTCATTCAGGATAACATAGAAGCCCGCAAAAGTGCTACTTGCCCTATCAAGAAAAATGCAATCAAGTGTATTTCAAACAGCATTTTTGGTCGATTCCTGATGAACGTGGCCAAATATAGTGAAGACATAGATATTGTCACCAACCGCGAAAATTTTTTGAAGCCTTACTTTAAACGCGTTGTACCTCTCAATGATGGTCATGTAGTTGTAACTCGCCATAGGAAATATTCACGGGTGAATCATCCAAACTACATTGGCTACTACATCCTAGAGCTGTCCAAGCTGCGACTATATGATTTCTATTACAATGTGTTGAAGGCTCATTACGGAGATCGGGCGAAACTAGTGTATTGCGACACTGATTCCTTAATAACAGAAATTGAAACTCCTGATCTATTAACAGAGTACTCGCAGGAACCCTTCAAAAGCTATATAGACACAAGTAACTTTAGCCCCTCACATTCCTTGTACAGCACAGACAACAAAGGAAAGCTTGGATTTCTCAAGTCTGAAGTGGGGGAAAGAACCATCTCAGAATTTGTAGGTGTAAAACCAAAGTGCTACTCCATCCTCTTGGCAGACGGTGACCGGTTGAGTTCAGCTAAGGGCGTTCCAAAGTTCATAAAAAAGAAAATTGCTCATCAGCGATACAAAGACGCCCTATTCCAGAAGCAAACATTTACCTTTGACTATCAGGGATTCACAGTGCGCAATGGACGAATGAGTACAGTAAAATATCCCAAGAGAGGGATATCTGTAGTTGAGGACAAAATATACTACATTAGCACCTTGGAGTCGCGATCTTACGGTCATCCCGATAATTCTATAGGGATAGAGGAGGAAGAGCAGGAGGAGGAGGTAGCCCAGATCATGACACTGTCAAACGAAGAAAATTTGGAGGAAGGCGATGAAAGAGGCATAACAGAAGCGAGACTAGCCGAGGTAATGGGTGGGCAAGAGATCGGTGAAATGGGAGAACTAGAAGAAGAAACCTATGAATTGTGGGGAGAACGGGATGTGCTGGTCGAGCAATATTTTCCCTTGATAAAACGGGTAGAGGCGGATGATGACATGTTAATGCAAGCCGCGGAACAGGAAGAAATAAATCAAATGCTCTCATCATCCCCCCTTGAATAGATGCTAGTAGATACAGACTTTTCAGAATAAATTGTAGTTGTTTATAAGATAGGGACTGGTGTGAATGTTGTATATACTGTTTATAGTGTAAGTATTTGACTGCTATTTTTGTTAAATATAAAATATATGTAAATATATTCTGTATATAGGACTAATGTTGGAGCCTATGATATTATAAAATTGCACATGATGAATCTGGAATCATAATTTGACCAAATTCCAATAAACATTGAGTTTGTTTGACTTGTTTATATGACCTTTATCAAAAAAAAAAAAAAACGAATGAAAAAACAACTCACAATAATTGTCTTAAAATTTATTCGATTTGTGGAGACATGAATAAAACGCTTTTATGTTTCGATCCAGCTCATACATAAAAGACTGCTCGCCAAATAAGGCGGCGGCGGCGGCAAAGCGAGAGGTGCGGCGACAGGATGCGACAGGATTGCTCGGGGCCCAGGACAGGGGCAGGGCAGAGGCTGCACGGGGTAGTGGCGGTGACGAGTGAGGACCTGTGAGTGGAGCCAGACCTCTGATTTAAGCATGGTATACAACCACCCCACCCCCCGATAAAGGAACTAGAAAATTATTTATGCTTAGAATAGCTTCATGGAATGTAATACAATTCAATATGAAAAAATCAATAAGTCAATACTTACTTTTTATGAACACGTGTTAAATGTTTGATGACATACGGGCATTATAAACTTGCTGTAAGCGAATCGCATCACGTGTTCATCATTCCTCGAATATTCGGTCTTGGAAAACTCCATACATATTTTTTCAAGAGTTTCTCTTACACCCAAGTGCGAAACATTGTAGGCAAAGTACATGGCATAAGCCCCGCACACATCGCTTCGCGTGCTTTGAAGTCGAAATGCATTTTTATACATACTGAGCCCGGGGTAATCAATATATTTGAAATGATCAGAGTATAATTTTGGATCGAGAGCATAACTATCTAGGAACACTGCCATGCCCGGTTCATAGTAGAGACAAATCCAGTGTCCCATTTCTCTTTTAGAATAACTTGGTAGCGTATTGACGATGCACATTATAGGTTTTCTATATCGAGGTATAGAGTTTACCTCGTCTGCCAATAATACGCCTAAAAACAAGGCTTGCTTTCCTATGTGCCCCCTCAATCCTCTTTCAATCTCCATGTTGTTCATCGCACAGCCGCTTCAAGCGCGCACATCACACTGCAGCCGTCTTTCATAGTTAACTGTTATTATACCCACTGTTTCGCCAAACAGTATCAACAGACGGTTCTCGTTTTCTCCCTTGCTTAGATTCAAGCTAAGTCTAAGCCCCCCATTCATTTCAACGGGCAAATTATCATTCAAGTTTTCAGCACGCAAATCAAATGTGCAAATCATTGCCCCCTTGCCGAAAATATCCTTTCCGATTAAATGGTCTTTGTGAAAACCAAGTGCATCCAAAGTACGATGGTAGAGCTCAGCATAGTCATGAGGGAATTTACTAGGAATATTATACATGGTTCTACCATTAACACTTAAGCTTATTTGACTTATATCGCCATGGCTCAAATACAATGGATTTAGCGTATAGTCGCCAGAATGAGCTTCCATGCTCGTTATAATAAGCGAGAGTTTTTCCGGAATAACATTACCCCACGGTTGATCATACGTTCCTGAGGTTTGGTCTTTGGCTAGCACATAGGTTTTCAAGAGGGTTTTGGTAAATGTCGATTTCAAAAGATTCCCTGTGGCGAGAGACGCGTTCAAAGCATGAAGTGCATTAGGATAAGAAACAGTCGCGTATAAAGCAGCTTGGCTGAATCTATATGCAGACGAATGTTATCGCCAGTTGGAGAATTTAGCAGCCATGTTACTAGATAGTTCCATTCGAGTCTAACCGAAATACCATCGAGCAAGTAACTGTCTAAGAACTTATATCCAGAAGAAGCGGGGTACAGAGTTGTATACCGTGAGTCTTAACCCGCTTCATAATGGTCTTGTGTTGCGCGCTGGCATTGTCAAAGTATTCTGCTGTTACTTTGGAAATAAAACCGTTCTCTGGGATGGTAATATTAGCATTGGCTCCAATTGTATTCAATTTGTTGGGCGACAAAGTATTCAGCATTTTAACGTATGACGTGTACCCATAAAGTACATTATTGTCAACAGCTACATCTCCCAAAAAACATTGCACTGATTTGAATAGGCTGTGCGCGGTATTATTTGCAAATTCAACGTGTTGAGCGTCTTCGAGAGGAGTAGTATTGTCTGGCAGTTAAGCGTAAAGAGGTGTGCAACACCAATTTCCCCAAATCAATAAAACTGCCAAGTGTTCCAGGAATGAGAAATTCTATATATCTATCGGATAATTTCATATTGAATCCGAGGTTAGTAGGTAAAACATCAGCATCATAACGGAAGGCAATCGTTGTGTCCAATAATCTCATTTTGTTAGGGCGGGGAAACAATTCACTGACACCGGCGGCATATTGCCCCAGGGGAGAACGCGGGTTCCCGACACCAACCGCGCTGGTGATGCTCGCCATACTGCTCTTAGTTCAACAATGATTACAACTCGGTAAAGATGTCCTTTTTATAACACCTTTTCCTCCCGACTCGCTTGACTTTCTTTTTCCCGCTTCCTCTAGTCAATTTCATTGCAGCTTGCTTTAAGGAATTAATTCCATGCTTTTTTATAGAGCTTCTCAAGTTGCTTCCGTGTGAAATATCATCTAGAACATTGTTTCCAAATGTTCGAGCTGAAGGCACAATGACATTTTTCACTAGGAAAGGGAAAGCTCTTTTAGCGAGTCCAGCTAAAACCGAGAATAAACCCCCGCCTCTGTGATAGCTTGGTTCATAAGAAAGTGTGACTATATCATCAATACCACTCCCTCGGGATGATATCTGTTTGCCATTCGAAAACAGGGTATGATATTCTGCTACGGAAGAAGGGATGAATGTAATCCGCATGGTGGCGGCGAGGAGACTTGTCTTTTCAAATGGACAACATTCCTATTAATACAGCAAAATGTACTCAAAGATTCAACGCGATCGGATATGAAGTAAACATGTAACAGGGTATCCTTCTTCGAAATGCATAGGACGACCTTTTTGATCTGTGAGTTTAATAGAAATCGAATCAATTACTTTGGATTTAAGGGACTTATATATAGTTGGATGCACGCCTTTTGTTAGACCTCCGGAGAGCGAAAAGGCATCAAGAATATTTACATTTTTCCCTGCATACCTAGAGGGATTGACAAGGTCAGTGTAAATGAGAACACACTGTACGTCACCATTTCTCAACAGAGGGGCATGACCATGTAGCGGAACAAGAACGGTTTTTTTTTGTTCTTCATGTGTACCCAAGGAAGAAAACACAGCATAACCTAAGTTGGGGACAAAACCGAGAACCTGGGCCAGTCGCGTATCAAAGGAAACCTTAATAAATACAACTTGTGGATGATAACCATTGTAGCAGAACAAAGTTAAATGATCATTTGTTGAGCTAAATGCAAGAACCTCTCTAGAATACGCTAGTAAATGGTAGTTGTATCCATCGACCATCTCCTTTATCAATGTCGTTATTATACCGTTAACACACATCAGCAAATACCCAGTGTCATTATACAAGATATTAGCATTAATAGCCTCTGACAGTGTGCGTCTTTCAATAGCTTCTGAATCTGGCGTTGGCCTTATACCACATTCAAGATGTATACTACACTCTGGTTCACCCGGTTTAACAATATAATACCGACGGGGAAGCAACACGTTCAGTAGACCGACTTCATATTCCACGTCCTTGTCTAATGTTAGAGTTTGTATATTATTAGTAAAGCTAGTGCTGGAATTGGGGTAAATTTCCCCATCCGCAATGCTGGTAACATATATATGATGTGACTCCATTTAGAGCAAGCAAGACACTAGCAAAAATATTATAATTATTTCATTATATAGAGGTAGACATGACGAGATGCCAATTACATATTGAAGGTAAATCATACTAAACATCATTACATTGCTATTTATTGACATATTTTACATTTAGTGATGTACATAATTATTGGGAAATTGTCTGGAGCTATAGTTATTCAGGACCCACGTCGACTACAGCACCGTCCCGTTTTCTTTTCCATTCGTCAGCCACAGCATCGTCCTCTGTATCCACCAGTTTCCTCTTCCTGTTTCGCTCGGGAGACACAGATAGAGTTAATTTTGTTTCAGGCTCATCGCAGGTCCACCATCTGTCCAGGATGACGCACGATATATTATGCAGTTGGAGTTCAGCCGCAGCCTCTTGGAGATGCGGTTGGTAGTCAGCTTTCCACAACACGTAAAGAATTCCAGCGCTTGCAATATTGTAGGGGAAGACGACACTTGTAATGTTGCTTTTAATCACCCATTCTACCAGTTTTGTGATGGACTCTTTAAACCAGCGGAGGCGGTTATCATAACTGTCTTCCTTTACCCCACGAATGAAATTTTGATCTCTTGACGTCTCAAGATATCCTTGGTTTATAGGGTTATTTTCCAGTTCGCGGCCAGGAGCATATTGGGTTAGGATACACGCCACATAAGGAAGATTTTCAGGATAGCGAATATGCAGACTACCGGGAATACCACGATCTTCCCAGCTACACCTGTTCAGTTGATAGATCGGGCTTCTTTCGCGGTAGAGATTACTGTGCAGGTATAATCCATGTAGGCGTCCAGTAAACCCCCTCTTTTCGTAGCAGGAACTGCAGTTGAGGGAAGAAACGATGATGGTCTTGTTGTTGCGGTAGATGTCATCGCCAGGAGAACCGTGTTTGTAGTTGAACACGTAGGCGTCCGACATGGTGTCCTCTGGTATACTGGTGAGTGATGAATAGTACCGCTTCAGCTGATGGCGAGGGACGAGTAGCGAACCATCGTCCCATCTGCTCTCTCTTATAAGCCCGCTCGGGGCACCACCGTGTCTGAGCGTGTTCGTCCTCGCCTCCGGCATTTCTCTCTCCATGACGTCGCCGCCCCCTCTGTATAAGTCGCGCGTCCAACGCGGTTCAGTATCTACAACGTCCATGATTCTGTTTCTTTCTTGAATCACAATGTAGGACTACACTAGCACATTGGAAAAGCGGATTTAATATGGGTCCCATCTGTAAGTTGCCAACGATGGTTGTTTGGTGAAACCAGATCCCTGAACCTTTTGCCGCACGCGCGTATTTTTTATTTCGCTAGGTAATACACCCGTGGCGTCAATGATGTGTTTTATATCAGCAATGTCAGCAATCGTTGGTTTTTGACTTGCATTAGAGAGTAAATTAAACATGTACAGGATATTGGAGGATCGAACAGAAGCCAATAGGTTGCCTCGGCTATCCCAATTACGATGGGATTGTCTTTTATTCGTTCTAGCATCATATTGACGTATGGCACGTCGATACTTTTAACATACAGAGGTATTAAATTACTTATTTCAGGATTGGAGGATATCTTGTTCTCCCTAATCCCTGTGACTCTAAGTTCCACGGGTGGTAGTTTTGTGGTTTTGTATACACCAGATCGCGATATTTTCTTTTTTTTTGTAACTTTTCTTTCTTACAGAGCGAGACGACGGGTTCAATCTTGTAGGAGTGCTTGGTCTTGCACCATGGGACGACACGACAGGACCGCTGCTGCTTGCTGGCACATGTTCAGAGACCGGCATATGATCGGGATGGGTCGACTGCGGGTTGAAACACGATTGGCCGTTGACCCCCGGACTCGTGGAGTTGGCGCATTTAGGCTTAATACCCGTTAAAACACGCTCAGCGGTAGACTCGGGAACAAGATAATACGTGCGCATTATCCAAATAATTTTCCGATCAAGGAAGCGGCAATAGGTAATATAGCAGCTAATATATTACCGCCCCGTCTCGATGTCAATATAAGTCTTTTCTTATGGAGAGGAGTTTTCTTTCTAGCTATGGCACGTATGTCTTCCCGATAGTTACGTAATTTCTTGATAACTTTGCTATTGAGGGTGAGGTGCTTCTTTAACAAATTGGAAAATATTTCAGATATACAGTTCAATTGTTCTCGAGCTGCTTGCTTAATAGCACGGTTTCTATCTTTTACTTTTAATTTCTTCAAAAGTAAGACAAAGTTTTTGTGTGCACTGAGGAGTGGTGTCGTTTTACGCATTTTCTACAATATCATTAGCGTCAATCCAGCTGTTGAATGAAGCAGGGTATCCCAACCACGATACAAAATACTGCTTTTTTCCTTTATTTTTTCGTGAACGCAGTATTTTAATATCGTATGTCTCAGGCAGAGCGCTTAAGACGAGCTCTGGCGCGTAGAATATCCCCTGTATTGGTTCTCCAGACAAATCTTCTAAGAGATAAGTTCTTGGGCGATTCTTGTGTTTAATTGATTGTATGCGAAAGAGCTCGTGAGTATTTTGCTGCGTGTATCCTTTATGGAATACAGAGGAACGAGCACTTCCAACAAGGCGAACTATTTCCCCAACTGCCAGTCGAGAACTGATGGAAGACGCTGGTTGCTTCGGGTTTTTATACATTGCGTGGAATTGCCGTTTGATGGCAGATGGGTCTTTTAAGTTATGAATAGCAATGGGAGTGTGTTTGTTCTTCAGTCCAGAATGGGGCGAGCGGTTGTAGGCATTGACCATGTTTTGCAGCTGATCTATATATCTTGAAGAATTTTGAGACGTGATGAACTTGTAGATGCGTGCTTTAAGTGTACGAATGGCCCGCTCTGCCAAGGCTGCTTTGATCTCACTTGAGTACACACTGTGTAGCTTAATGCCCCGGGAACATAAATAGTTTCTTACTTTTCGATTCCAGAATTCTGTGCCCAAGTCGGTGTTTAATCTTCGTAAGCCTTCAGAATCTTTATTTTCCACCACTTGTTTAAAGGCCACGAGCATAGTATTTGCGTCTTTATTCCGACACGGGACAACTTGCATATATGTAGAAAACACGTCTATGCATACTAACAAGTAGCCTATGTTATTATTTTCCTTCCTTATATGTCTCACGTCTGCTAAATCGGCAGCAATGATTACTTTGGGTTTTGAGGCTATTATCTTTTGCCGGGGAAATTTTTTAGTCTGTGGCTTATGCAATGTATATGTTTTATTGCTTCTCAAAAAGTTGAATACGTCATCACGTGTTATTGCCGGATTTATACTTTTTGCTTTCTCCCATAATTTCGCCTGAGAGCTTAAACCATAGGGTTCGTTATGTTGGGAGTATAGTGTGTGTAAGAGTTCCTTCTTCCTGGAGTTCACCATTGGAATACGCGTTCACCTGGGGGTTCTCCAACAATGTTTGAGCGAAACTGTAGGGACTCAGGAGTATTTATACCCAAATCAACAAGAAGATATCCATAAGGACGTGAATATACAGCATGTTTATATATATCTACAAACTGGTTTGCCTTCTCTTTCCCGAATATTTGTCTGCCCAGAGTGTGAATTTGAGATAAATCGCGCTGTCTTAACAAGAGGAAATGAGAACAGTTCAGGCTAATATTCCTTGCATGCTTTCCACCCGTATATAGATTTTGAGTGATAAATATGCATGAAATATTGTTGTGCCGTCCGAGTAAAAGCATCAACCACAATTTTGTTCCTTACAGCATCAATGAAAATATCGTCAAGTACATACAATGTCCCTCTCTGATCAAACGTATCCTCGTTGGCAATTGGATCAATTATTTCAGATGACACTATAACTTTAGGTCCTATTTCTTTATTTCTTTGAAGAGGATGAGACGTTAAGCCACATATGACAATTTTTTTGAACTTTTCATGATACTTCAGAATAAGCTGCTGTACAAGTTCCGATTTTCCAGAGTTGCTATATCCTGCAACTATTATGCGCGCAGGATATTGGAAAATATCGAGAAGGTTCTCTGAATATGTCTCAGTCATAGCGGAAACTCTATTAATGATGGTAATTATTAAAGTATGATGCTTATATAGCACAGAATATGTGTGTGTGTGTGTGTGTGTGTTTGTGTGTGTGTGTGTGTGTGTATACAACAACAACAACAACAACAACAATAGCAATTACCCTCACTTTGTGCATGCCCCCCACTTCCGTCATCCCCCCGCTGACGGCCCTCTGACCGTCTTACCCCCACTCCCGTCACCCCCCCCGCTGACCACCCTTTCTTCCGTCACCTCCCCCCGCTGACCGACCTACCCCCGCTCCCGTCACCCCCCCGCTTCCGTACGCTAGCCCGAGAGGGGGGGGGTTAGGGCATGTGAAATAGTGAAAAAAAAATTTTTTTTTTTTTTGGGGGGGGTGTAAGGGGTGGGGGTAGGGGTAGGGGGGGGTGAAAAGGTAAAATATATGTGGGGGGGGTCTAGATACCCCCTCTTCCGTAACCCCCACTTCCAGTCCCCCCCACTTCCAATTACCCCCACTTCCGTACATTTGTTACTACTGGGGTGTGTGGTGTGTGAGGTCCTGGCAGTACCCATAGATCGACGATAAAGAGCACTTGATCATGCCGGGAGGGTACCTGCTGCTGGCGATTACGAGTCCAACACGTGATCAGGTCGTGGTGAATTACACACACACACACACACACACACACACACACACACACACACACACACACACACTTTACAAGTGGCAATTCCTGGCCGGCAATACAGCCGCGACGATCTAGCGGCTAGACCGGCTGGGTGCTCTCGGGAGAATGTATCTTCACACGTGGGAGGAGCCGCCGGGAGCATCAAGACGTAAACTGCTAGTAAATGCAAGGGCATGAATTCACCCCAGACACCCCGAAAGGCTACTACCATATCTTAAAACCACAATGAGTTTGGTCCATCAGCCTAATATCGTAGAAATACTTTAAGTAAACGAGTTTTATCATAAGTAGTATTGATTGATTGACTGATTGTTTATTGTTGCATTTAACAACAAAGGAGAAGGGAGGAACATGCCATCCCAAACCCCAGGCATTACATAGTGTGATTATATAATACACGAATATAACCGTTCCTTATACCTCCTTCGATATCTCGCAAAGAGATAAACATTTCCCGCAATGTTGCTGCCACTCTCTCAAAAGTTGTTTTGCGCAGGCTCTGCTTCTTGTAGAGCTTATCTTGTGGGTCCCACAAGTGTCGATGCTGTCTCACTTCCTCTAGCTATGCCACCTCGGCCTCCCGGCTCCAAATCTTGTTATCTGCATCTGTCATTTCTTGTTTTATTGGCGCCGACATGTTGTTTACCTGGCCGCCAGTCGGCAATACAAGACGGACACGCTCAGCTGCAGAGAACTTGCCGCGAGAAGACCTCCCAGACCCAGACCCAGACCAAAAATGCTGCCGCGCCTGTATTGCCAGCCGCGAATTGCCAGGTGTAAAGCCGCCTTTAGAGGTGAGGTTCGTGATTTAAATGAGAAGAGATCGCAAGAAGAGAAGAGGGAGTTTTTTTGGAGAGTAATGGATATGAAAGTGAGAAAGTAGTTCATAGGGTCGAGAGGAAGAAGGGAATAAAACTAACAGAAAAGGAGGAAGGGTGGAAAGTGACATATACGAATATTAATGGAATAGTTTCATCATGGATAGAGTTAACGACTATTTGAGAGACAAAGAACCTGATACTGTGGGGCTGACGGAAACTATGTTGTGACCCAATTGAGGTGATGGGGATTGGAGAAGGTGCATACAACATATGGAGGAGAGACAGAAAGATAAAACAGGGAGGAGGTGTGATGTTGATGGTTAAAAAAGGCATTAGGGTGGAGGAGGTAATTGAGGGTGAAGGCTTGACAGAGGTGTTGAAAGTGAAAATTGTAGGTGCTGAAGGAAGAAGGAGGCATTATGTAGTAGGGTATGTGCCCCCATTAACAAGCGTATGGGGTTGCGGGAATATAAACAAATGATACAAGACACGGTGAGTTGCAAGGATGAAATGTTGAGGGAGTGTGCGAGAATAATTATAATGGGTGATTTCAACTGCATGGAGGTGGAATGGGAGGACTGGCAGAGGCAGGGAGTAGACGAGTCGTGGGGAGGAAGACTCCTGCAACTGGCAGTGGAACATGTGCTGACTCAGTGGATCAAGGAACATACCAGATTCGGGAAAGAAGGCGAGGCATCAAGACTAGACCTGGTATATATTTAGTAAGGAGCCGGAAATAATATAAAATCTTAACGTAGATTGTCCAATAGCGAAGAGTGACCATGAGGTTGTGGAATTTGAAGTATCAGAAAAGAGAACGATTGGCCGAAAAGAGGATCACAAAATTGGGAGAAGCAACTACTGTGACTTTGTTAACTTTGTTTCTCAGCTGTGGCGGAAACGACGTTTCTCGTGTGCCAAGCGAGGACCTTCTCAGGCGTTTTAGAGAATTGTTAGGCAGGATACGTGACGCTGGTGGGTCGCCAGTAGTGTGTGGCGTCCTGCCAAGGAGGGGCGTTGGCGATGGATGGCTGTCCAGGGCGATAGCAGTGAACAGCAGACTTGCTGAGCACTGCGAGCGCAATGGGTGGCTGTTCGTCGACAATTGGGACCTCTTCTTTGGCAACGACGCCCTCTACGCCCGTGACGGGATACACTTGACGTTCAAGGGTGTTGAGGCTCTCTCAGACTCCCTTGAGCGAGCACTTGGTACCCTGAGGGATTTTTTAGTATAGGCGAGGGGGGGAGGAGTAATGGGAGCAATGGGAGGAGTAATGGGAGGGGACATCTAGCTCATAATATAACCAGGCAGCTTAGAAGTAATTCTAGAGGAGTAACAGAGGACGGGCTAAGAATCTTCTATACTAACAGCAGGAGCCTCAGAAACAAGATAGACTTACTAAGGGGTGAAGCTTGTTCAGAAAATTTTGACATAATAGCGATCACTGAGACATGGATAGACACTGCTAATAGAAATTTTAGATCAGAATTTGAAATAACGGGTTATCAGATGTTTCACAAAGACAGAAGGGGCAGAAAGGGAGGTGGAGTTGCGCTATATGTTAAAGACTCACTTAAATGTTTAGTTAACAACTCAGTCAAAACTAACATGGATTCAGAATCAGTTTGGGTGGACGTTTACAAAGGGAAAGAAAAACTAACTCTAGGAGTTATATACAGGCCACCCAACCTTAACAGGCAGGACACGAGTATATTACTACAGGAGATTGGCAGGGCGAGCATGAGTAGAAATGTCTGCGTAATGGGGGACTTCAATTATAGGAATATAGACTGGGAAGATCTAGTGGGTGACCTGGAAGCCGAGGACTTTCTTGAAGTTATACAAGATAATTTCCTTAAGCAGGTAGTTACTGAGCCTACCAGAGGAGATAACATATTAGACTTAGTCCTAACCAATAATGGGAACTTGCTACGTGAGTTGGTGGGCGGAGAGTTAGGAAATAGTGATCACAGAACGGTTCGTTTTAGCTTAGACTGGGCGGTAACCCGCGAACCAAACCCAGTGTTAGTGCCAGATTTTAGAAGAGCAAACTACGAGGGGCTTCGAAGACATCTTGAAGGGGTAAACTGGGATAATTTAGGGATTCATGAGGGCCAGAACTGCGGATTGGAGAGCCAGGAGAACCAGGTAGAAATGTCTTACAATAATTTAGTTAGAGTAATAATAGAGGGGCAAGAACAGCATATACCACAGCGAACACTTAGAAAAGAAAACAATGATCCTAAGTGGATGACTCGTGGACTAAAACACGAGATTGGGTTAAAGAAGGGAATTTATCAGAAAATAAAGAATGGGGAAACACATCTCAGGGGCCGGTACGTCGAACTATCTAGATTAGTTAAGAAAAACACCAGGATAGCAAAAAAGAACTATGAGATCAAAGTAGCAAATGAGGCGAAAAGTAATCCTAAGGGCTTCTTTCAGATGTATAGAACAAAAACACGGGAGAAAATTGGATCGCTGAAAACAAACACAGGGGAGCTAGTAGAAAATTACGAAAATATGAGCACATTGTTGAACGACTACTTCCTTTCAGTATTCACACAGGAGGATCGAACGACTATACCGGAAAGAGTTCAGGTGTACGAGGGCGGGGATGGCGATAAATTGAGATATATAATCATTACCAGGCAAGTAGTTCAGGATGAGATAGATAAGCTTAAGAAGAACAAGTCGCCAGGTCCTGACGGGATATTTCCGAGGGTATTAAAGGAGTTAGGTGATATAATCAGTGACCCACTAACCGACATCTTTAAGATGTCGGTAAATACTAATATGTGCCGAGCCTATGGAAAGTAGCTAATGTGACGCCGATTTTTAAAAAGGGGACAGGTCAGTTGCTTCAAACTATCGCCCAATTAGCTTAACATCGGTTATAGGGAAGATGCTGGAGTCCATAATAGCCAGGAACATTCATGAGCATTTAGAGAAACATAGCTTAATTCACGACTCGCAGCATGGGTTCACAAAAGGTAGGTCATGCCTCACCAATCTCTTGTCCTTCTACAATAAAGTATTTGAGGCGGTTGACAGAGATGAAAATTATGATGTAATCTATCTTGATTTTAGTAAAGCGTTTGACAAAGTTCCTCACCAACGACTGTTGCTAAATTACAGGCTCACGGAGTAGAGGGTAAAGTTTTGAACTGGGTCAAGGCGTGGCTTAGCAATAGGAAGCAAAGAGTGCAAATCAATGGTAAAAGATCTGACTGGGGATGTGTTACGAGTGGGGTCCCACAAGGTTCGGTATTAGGTCCACTTTTGTTTATTATTTATATCAATGACTTAGACACAGGAATTAGTAGTGATGTTAGTAAATTTGCAGATGATACCAAGATCGGTAGAGTAATTGAGTCGGATCAGGACGCTAGTATTCTCCAAGGTGAACTCTACAGATTATATGACTGGGCGGATAAATGGCAGATGGAGTTCAATGTAGGGAAGTGCAGTATTCTGAGTGTAGGTAGCAACAAACCCTCACATAACTATTGCTTAAATGACACTCTCATAAGTAGGTCTGGGTGCGAGAGGGATTTAGGGGTCTTAGTGAGCTCTGATCTCCGTCCAAGGGCACAATGCATTCAAGCTAGAAATCGAGCTAATAGGGTACTGGGATTTATTTCAAGGGCGTAAGCAACAGAAGCCTGAAGTCTTCCTCAAACTATATTTAGCATTAGTTAGACCTCATCTTGACTATGCGGTTCAGTTCTGGTCACCCTACTATAGAATGGATATCAAAATGTTAGAATCGGTGCAGAGGAGGATGACTAAGATGATTCAGGGGTTGAGAAACTTGCCATACGAGGAAAGACTCAAACAGTTAAACTTGCATTCTCTAGAAAGGCGAAGGGTGCGTGGAGACATGATCGAGGTTTATAAATGGATGAAGGGCTTTAATAAGGGAGACATTCATAAGGTTTTGTTGGTAAGAGAACCGGGTAGGACACGAAGTAACGGGTTTAAACTGGATAAATTCAGATTCAACAGGGACATAGGCAAAAATTGGTTTACTAACAGGGTGGTGGATGAGTGGAATAGGCTTAGCAGTCATGTGGTGAGTGCCAATACAATTGTCACATTCAAAAATAGACTAGATAAATTCATAGACAGCGATATTAGGTGGGGTTAGATACACGGGAGCTTAGGGTCAAAGGAGCTGCCTCGTACAGGCCTACCGGCCTCTTGCAGACTCCTGCGTTCTTATGTTCTTATGTTCTTATGAGAACCTTTTTTGAAAATGCAAATTGGAGTGGGCTGTACAAAGCCAAGAGTACACAGGATAAGTGGGAGGAGTTTTTAAAGCTATACAATGAAGCCGAAAATAGATATGTCCCCAAGGTAACCAAAAAGGGTGGTGGTAAAAAGGAGTGGTTTAACAAGAGATGCGAGATAGCTAGAAAGAGAAAAGAGGAAGCTTGGAAGGGATGGAGGAGGCGAAGAAGAATCAACTCGTGGAACGATTTCAAACAAGCAAGGAATGAATATACAAAGATTAGAAGAGAAGAAAAAAGGAAATATGAAAAAGATATAATCGACAAGTGAAAAGGCCAACCCAAACTATTTTATAGACGTGTGAACGGCAAATTAAAGAATAGAGAAAAAATCGATAAACTGAAAATGGATGAAACCACATATGAGGACCCAGCAAAGATGGCAGAGGTGATGAATAACAGCTTCCATAGAATTTTACAAAAGAAGAATTTGTACAACCCCCGGGCCAGGAAAAAGGAAGGGTTATGCAAGAGATTCAGTTAACGGTGCAGGTCAAAGATAGTTTGAACAAACTGGATGTAAGAAAGGCGACGGGGCCGGATGGAGTATCAGGGTGGATCTTGAAAGAATGTAGTGATCAACTTGCAGAGAAACTGCACTCCATAATGAGTGCCTCTCTGAGTGAAGGAAAGGTACCACAAGATTGGAAGAGAGCAAGCATAGTACGGTAACGATTTTTAAGGGAGGCAAGAGAGAGGACCCATTAAATTTCAGACCGGTATCACTCACTAGTGTGGTTGCGAAGATATGTGAGAGACTGGTTAAAAACAGGTGGTCGGATTACTTAGAAAGTGAGAAAATTATATCGGATTGCCAGTTTGGATTCAGGAAAGGGAGATCTTGCGTCACCAACATGTTGTGTTACTACTTAAGTGTGACATATTTAATACAGGAGAGAGAAGGCTGGGCGGATGGAGTGTGCCTGGATTTGAAAAAAAAAAATCTTTTTACATAGTACCACACGTGGGCAAGCATGGACGTCCATCTTCTGTCCCTCGTGGCCCTGATAAACTGTCCACCCGTCATATTCCTCCGTGCCAGCTTTACCAATCCGTCCATGTATTTCACTCTCGGTCTTCCTCTTCCTCTGGTTCCCTCCACCATTCCTGTCATTATCAGATTCTCCAGCCCCTCTCTCCTCATTACGTGCCCCAAAAAATTCAGTTGTCTCAATCTCACCGCCCCCATCAGCTCCCTCCTCTCTCCCACCATCTCCAATACTTCTTCGTTCGACCTTCTTGCCGTCCACGTGGTCTTCATCCTCCTCCTCCACAGCCACATCTCCATCGCCTCCAGCCTATTCACCATCGTCTTTGATATAGTCCAACTTTCCACACCATATAACATTGTTGACCACACATGAGTTTATATTTAGCTTTTCCGTATTTTTTATAGAAAACTTTATTTGTCAATAGGTTCCTCATATTGCAAAATGCGGTCTTTGCTATACCTATTCTCCTTTTAATTTCTGTATCACACCTTATATCCTCGGTCACAACACTTCCCAAATAATTAAAGTTGTCTACCCTCTCCATCGTTTGACGTCCACATCGCAGCTCCATTCCTGGTATCTGTGCATTCTTTGACATTACCAACCACTTCGTTCTCTATACCTTAATTGTCAAACCTTTGGATTCCCTTTCTTCTTTTACTCGGTTGAGCATTAATTGTATTTTTTTTCTTTATTGTTTGAGCATGCGTAGAAAGTCGCGTGCAACAGGGCCGCGGGAGGGAGGGAGGCATGCAGTTAGCAAGTTCAGAAGAGCAGTCAGCATGAAAATATCGATAGAAGATATAAAGAGAGGCAACATGGCGGCGGAAATTAAGAGGTAGAAGACTACCAGTAAGAGGAGGAGAGGTGTTGAGACGAAGAGCCTTAGACTCCACTCTGTCCAAGAGAGCTGTGTGAGTGGAGCCCCAACACACGTGAGATACATGCTCCATACGAGGGCGGACAATGCCCCTGTATATGGATAGCAACTGTGCGGGGAAGAAGAACTGGCAGAGACGATACAGAACACCCAACCTCGAGGAAGATGATTTAGTGAGAGAAGAGATGTGAAGTTTCCAGTTAAGATTTTGAGTTAAGGATAGACCGAGGATGTTTAGTGTTGAACATGGTGACAGATGAGTGTTGTCGAAGAATATGGGATAAGTGGAGAAATTGGGTTTTTGAGGCATTGGAGGGCACAAGGTTCCTTTTACCCCAATTGGAAATGGTAGTAAGGTCTGAGGTTAAGCGTTCTGCAGCCTCCTCCAGTCTGGAGTCATGTAATTCCTGTTGAGAGGGTCTTCTGTTGAAAAAAGTTGAATAATGCAGAGTGGAGTCATCAGCGTATGAGTGGATAGGACAGTTTGATATGGAAAGAAGATCATTGATGAATAACAGGAAGAGAGTGGGTGATAGGACAGAACCCTGTGGAACACCACTGTTAATAGGTTTAAGAGAAAAACAGTGACCGTCTACCATAGCAGAGATAGAACGGCCGGAAAGGAAACTGGAGATAAAGGAACAGAGAGAAGGATATAATCCGAAAGAGGGCAGTTTATAAAGCAAAGACTTGTGCCAGACTCTATCGAAGGCTTTCGATATGTCTAGTGCAACCGAGAAAGTTTCACCGACACGGCTAAGAGAGGATGACCAAGAATCAGTTAAGAGAGCAAGAAGATCGCCAGTAGAACGGCCCTTGCGGAACCCGTACTGGCGATCAGATAGAAGGTTAAAAGTGGAAAGGTTCTTTTGAATCTTCCGGTTAAGGATTGATTCAAAAGCTTTAGATAGAGAGGAAAGTAAAGCTATAGGGGGGTAGTTTGAGGGATTGGAACGGTCACACTTCTTAGGCACAGGCTGTACGAAGGCGTACTTCCAGCAAGAAGGAAAGATAGATGTTGACAGGCAGAGGCGAAAGAGTTTGACCATACAGGGTGTCAGCACGGAAGCACAGTTTTTAAGGACAATAGGAGGCACTCCATCAGGTCCATAAGCCTTCTGAGAGTTGAGGCCAGAGAGGGCATATAAAACATCATTAGGAAAAATCTTAATAACAGGCATAAAGGAGTCGGAGGGAGGATGAGTAAGAGGAATATGCCCAGAATCGTCCAGAGTGGAGTTGTTACAGAAAGTTAGAGCGAAGAGTTCAGCCTTAGACATAGAAGAGACGGCAGTGCTGTCGTCTGGGTTAAGAAGAGGCGGGAAAGAGGAAGAAGTGAAATTGGAGGAGATATTTTTGGCTAAGTGCCAGAAGTCTCTGAAAGAATTAGAAAAATCAAGGCGTTGACATTTGCTATGGATAGAGGAGTTTTTGGTAAGTCGAAGAATAGATTTAGCACGATTTCGGACGGAAATGTAAAGGTCATGGTTAGCGGGAGTTCGAAGGCGCTGGTACCTTTTGTAAGCTGCCTCTCTATCTTTGACAGCACGAGAGCAAGCGTGATTAAGCCAAGGCTTTTTAGCATGGGGAGTAGAGAAAGTACGTGGAATGTATGCCTCCATTCCTGAGACAATCACCTCTGTGATGCGCTGGGCACACACAGAGGGGTCTCTATCCTGGAAGCAGTAATCATTCCACGGGAAATCGGAAAAGTACATCCTCAGGTCGTCCCACCAAGCTGAAGCAAAATGCCGGAAGCATGGCCTCTTCGGTGGGTCCAGAGGGTGTACAGGAGCGATAGGACATAATACAGAAATAAGGTTGTGACCGGAGGAGCCCAACGGAGAGAACAGTTTGACAGAGTAAGCAGAAGGGTTAGAGGTAAGGAAGAGGTCTAGTATGTTGGGCCGGTCTCCAAGACGGTCGGGAATACGTGTAGGGTGCTGAACCAACTGCTCTAGGTCATTGAGGAGAGCAAAGTTGTCATGCTGACTGCTCTTCTGAACATGCTACCCGCATGCCTCCACCCCTCCCGCGGCCTCGCCACACACGACTTTCTACTCAAGCTCACCCCTTTACTGTCCAAATCCCTAACGCAAGAGTTAACCAGCATCTTCACTCTTTCATCCCTCACGCTGGTAAACTCTGGAACAATCTTTCTTCATCTGTATTCCCTCCTGCCTACGACTTGAACTCTTTCAAGAGAAGGATACCAGGATACCTCTCCTCCCGAAATTGACCTATATTTCGGCCACTACTCTAACTCTTTATTGGAGCAGTGAGTAGCGGGTTTTTTTTTCACATTTGTTACCTTTTTCATGCCCTTGAACTGACTCCTCTTGCTGTAAAAAAAAAATAATTGTAGACCTTGTTCACTATCTCTGATACACTTTACTGCCATATCTTCAACTGCTTGCAACATTTATATCGTAACACTCTCGCTTCCTGCTGCCTTTCCTCTCTTCAGGTCTTTCATTGCCCATTTTACTTCAGTCTAAAATTTCTAGGCCTTCATTTCCTTCGGCCGTGTCATCCATCTCTGGTCTCTCATCATTAAACAGCTCTCTTATAATAATAATATTATATTCACTCCATCTTTGTCCCGCCTCCTCTGCATCCATCACGACTGTCCCATCTTTCTTTTTCACAGCACCGCCTTTATTCCACTTCCGTGTCTGACTTCCTAACTAACAGGGAAATTAGGACGATAATCAGGGACAGGGTGTCCAACTGGTGCCCTGTGATGAGTGGAGTCCCGCAAGGTTCGGTGTTGGCACCAATAATGTTTCCTGTTTATATGAAATATGGTGGATGGAGTGTCCAGTTATGTGAGTTTGTTTGCAGATGATGCAAAACTATTGAGACGAGTGAATAATGTGAAGGACTGTGAGGCATTGCAACGGACCTGGATAGAATATGGGAGTGGAGTGGTACATGGCAGATGGAATTCAACCTCGAGAAATGTCAAAAAATGGAGTTTGGTAGGAGTGGCAGAAGATGTGAATATGATTATAAGATGTGAAGTAATATAATACGCAGAGGAGTGGAGGAAAAAGATTTGGGAGTGACTCTCAGAGAATATGTCACCGGACAAACACATCAACAGGATAACATGACAAACTCTGAATTTGCTGAGGAACATAAGGACGGCATTTGTGTACTTGGATGAGGAGATGATGAAGAAAATAATAACCCCAATGATAAGGCCAAAGAGTGCAGAGAGCGGCAACTAAGATGGTACCGAAACTTCGAGATCGGACTTATGAGGAGAGACTCAATAGCATGGGGCTCACAACCCTAGAAAGAAGAGACAAATGAGCTCTGATAGCGGTGTGCAGGGTGGCGAGCGGAATGGAGCATTTGGACAGAGAGGACCTGTGTGTATGGAACGAGAGAGAAACAAGAGGACATGGAAAGAAGTTGAGGGCGACCACGTGTAGGAGAGATGTGAAAAAGTGTACCTTTCCAAACAAAAACATTGAGTTATGGAATAGACTGAAGGAGAAGGTGGTTTGTGCAAGAAACATTCATGATTTTAAATAAAAATTGGATAAGAGTGAATATGGAGACGGGACAGCGCGAGCATAGCTCTTTTCCCGTATGTCACAACTAGGTAAATACAACGGGGTAAATACCCACGCACGCGCATTGAGTGTGGGCGGAGATTGAGAGCCAGCCGGCGAGTCAGCGAGGAGTGTGGCGTGGCATTAGAACACCGTAGCTACCTTCCTGAATATGCGGCCGGCATATCTTCCCAGGCCCGTGGATTCGTAGCTCCGCGCGCTGCCCACCACACCGCGGAGGCACACTATCCACAACCCCGGTAAATGTGTCACCAATATCAGCCAAGACTGATTGATGTTATAAAACGTATGTAATAACCTAAATACATCGTTCCATTGACTCAGATACTTGACAGCAGCAGAGTAGAAGCTGTAGTCAGAAGTCTGGTGGCCACGGTAATGGTGGCGGCGAAGGAACCCCCGAACTTATATAATTTGCAGCCGAACAGTGTGTGTGTGTGTGTGTGTTTGTGTGTGTGTGTGTGTGTGTGTGTGTGTGTGTGTGTGTGTGTGTGTGCGCAATAATGGCAGCGTACAAAGGCAATCTTATCCACACACGGGTAATTCCCTCTGGCCCACCATATGATGTTAGAGGACGGACACACGACACACTTGGAGTAATTCCGAAATTCAAAGTAAATTTCATATACAATTTATCTTCCAGATTATCACTAACAGCCACAATTACCACAAATTAGTCACGATTACTGATGATTGGTAGTGAGTTACTTTATTCAGTCCGTGAGTTACTACGGGGTATTTTTCGACGAATATATTTAAAATAGTAAGAGTACATGTTTTTCGCTCAGCATGGCCGGGAAAGCCTAAACTGCCAGGTGGTGAGGCTTGTTTTCGTAAAATTAAAACCCCTTCCACCTGGAGGGGCTGTTGCGTCATAGCCGGACATACGCGTCAACATATGCATGTGTCATTCCATGCTTGTATATAAGTAAAAATTGCATTTGAATATTTTTTTCTCCGTAAAGTTTCTCATGTCATCCTCTCCTCCGAGCGGCGAGACAGGGGAGGAAGAGAGGCGCCAAAGCCAGTGCCAGTCGGAACAGACGGGGAGAGTGCGTCGTAGTTTTCTCTCCACTCCCTCCAAAAACGTCCTTACAAATGATGTACAAGCGCAAGGCAACCAGAAATAGTCATCAACATCAAGAGGGCTTATGGAGCGGCCAACTCAGAAAACAAGCAAGAGAGTAGCGTAGAAGCGAGGTATTTAGAGGTAGAAGCGAGCGGGTGTGCGGGACCAGATGCCTTGTCATTCTTCAGTAAGTCAACAAGGTATACACATTAATACGTGAATAATAAATACAAATGGCAAGACAGGGATGAAATGGAAAAACATCTTTGGAACCAAGTAGTTTTTAAATTTAAAAAAAAAATCACAAAATCGAAAAAAAGTCTGACCGACTTTTGTTAGGTATCATTTAAAAATACAACTAAAGGACAATTTTTGCTATTGATAAAATGTCAAAAAATGTCAAAAGAAAACAGGACACAGTGAAAAAAAATCGTGACAATTTTTTTTTCGAAGACAAAACAAAAAGTCAAAAATTTTATCAATGCGAAATGTAGATAGGTAAACAAAGTTTCTATGTTTTTTTTTCAAAGCGATTAACTGAAGAATAAAGTATGCGAAACAAACAAACAAAAAAAACGCTTTGTTTGAGTCTCCTCACCCTAATTTAATGGAAATTCACAGAGTATCACACCTTTACACCAACAAAAAACATACTAAGATTTCAAAGCTAATGGACGTACCATATACACAGGAGGACACCCCGTAGTCGCAGCCCTTAAAATTTTCTACCGATGAGATTATTACTATTATTACTATTTACGGTAAAAGTCAATAAACACGAACACACACACAAAAAGAGAAGAAAAACCCTCCAATCGCTGCTCCTGCAAATATAAACAGGAGTGGCCAGAAGAAACACTGATGAATCATTATAGTGTATACCGATGTAAGTTTAGTGTATACAGTTGTAAGTCCTTGAACACTGTGTAAGACTACCCGTGTTATTTATTTACTTTTTTACGTATTAGCCTTTAGCTGGGGTAGGCTTTCTTGGTGGGGGCCTGGTTGTCGGCCCAAGCTCGCTGTGGCACAGGCAAATGTTTATAAAGGCACAGCTCCTATCCATTTACAGGGGCCTTGTCCGCCCTCGTATGGAGTATGCATCTCACGTGTGGGGGGCTACACTCACACAGCTCTCTTGGACAGAGTAGAGTCTAAGGCTCTTCGTCTCATCATCTCTCCTCCTCTTACTAATAGTTTTCTACCTCTTAAATTTCGCCGCCATGTTGCCTCTCTTTCTATCTTCTATCGATAGTTTCATGCTGACTGCTCTTCCGAACTTGCTAACTGTATGCCTCCCCCCCTCCCGCGGCCTCGCCACACATGACTTTCTACTCAAGCTCATCCCTTTACTGTCCAAATCCCTTACGCAAGAGTTAACCAGCATCTTCACTCTTTCATCCCTCACGCTGGTAAACTCTGGAACAATCTTCCTTCATCTGTATTTCCTCCTGCCTACGACTTGAACTCCTTCAAGAGGAGGGTATCAGGACACCTCTCCTCCCGAAACTGACCTATCTTTCTTTTTAGGAGCAGTTTTTTTTATTTTTATTTTTTTTACATTTGTTACCTTTTTTATGTCCTTGAACTGACTCCTCTGCTGTCTTATATATATATATATATATATATATATATATATATATATATATATATATATATATATATATATATATATATATATATATATATATATATAAATTTTATACAGCTAAGGAGACAGCTCAAGGCCGAAAAAAAAAAGAAAAAAAAAAGGCCCGCTACTCACTGCTCCCGAACAGAGGTTAAAGAAGTGTCCAAAATCAGAGGTTAATTTCGGGAGGAGAAGTGTCCTGATACCCTCCTCTTGAAAGAGTTCAAGTCGTAGGCAGGAGGAAATACAGATGAAGGAAGATTGTTCCAGAGTTTACCAGCGTGAGGGATGAAAGAGTGAAGATGCTGGTTAACTCTTGCATAAGGGGTTTGACAGTAGAGGTATGAGCAGGAGTAGAAAGTCGAGTGCAGCGGGGGGGAGGGGGGAGGCATGCAGTTAGCAAGTTCAGAAGAGCAGTGGAAATATCGATAGAAGATAGAAAGAGAGGCAACAGAATTTAAGAGCTGATGAGACGAAGAGCCTTTGCCTCACTCTGTCTAGAAGAGCTGTGAGGGAGCCCCCCACATGAGATGCATACTCCATACGAGGGCGGACAAGGCCCCTGTATATGGACAGCAACTGTGCAGGGGAGAAGAACTGGCGGAGACGGTACAGAACGCCCAGCCTCGAGGAAGCTGATTTAGTAAGAGATGAGATATGAAGTTTCCAGTTGAGATTTTGAGTTAAAGATAGACCGAGGATGTTTAGTGTTGAGGAAGGTGATAGCTGGGTGTTGTCAAAGAATAGGGGATAGTTGTTTGGAAGATTGTGTCGAGTGGATAGGTGGAGAAACTGTGTTTTTGAGGCACTGAAGGACACCAGGTTCTTCTTGCCCCAATCGGAAATAATAGTAAGGTCTGAGGCTAAGCGTTCTGCAGCCTCCAGCCTTGAGTCGTTAAGTTCCTGAAGGGTGGGTCTTCTATTAAAAGAAGTTGAATAATGCAGAGTAGAATCATCGCTGTAGGAATGGATAGGACAGTTCGTTTTGGAAAGAAGATCATCAATGAACAACAGAAAAAGAGTGGGAGATAGGACAGAACCCTGTGGGACACCACTGTTAATAGATTTAGGGGAAGAACAGTGACCGTCTACCACGGCAGAAATAGAACGGTCAGAAAGGAAACTGGAGATAAAGGTACAGAGAGAAGGATAGACACCGTAGGAGGGTAGTTTAGAAAGCAAAGATTTGTGCCAGACCCTATCAAAAGCTTTTGATATGTCCAGCGCAATAGCAAAAGTTTCACCGAAACGGGTAAGAGAGGATGACCAAGAGTCAGTTAAGAAGGCTAGGAGACCACCAGTAGAACGCCCCTTGCGGAACCCATACTGACGATCAGATAGAAGGTTAGAAGTGGAAAGGTGCTTTTGAATCTTCCGGTTAAGGATTGATTCAAAAGCTTTAGATAGACAAGAAAGTAAAGCAATAGGACGGTAGTTTGAGTGATTGTAGCGGTCACCCTTCTTAGGTACAGGCTGTATGAAGGCATACTTCCAGCAAGAAGGAAAGGTAGATGTTAACAGGCAGAGGCGAAAGAGTTTGACCAGGCAGGGTGACAGCACGGAGGCACAGTTTTAAAGGACAATAGGAGGCACTCCATCAGGTCCATAAGCCTTCTGAGGATTGAGGCCAGAGAGGGCATAGAAAACATCATTTGAAGAATCTTTACCAACATTCATATATATATATATATATATATATATATATATATATATATATATATATATATATATATATATATATATATATATATATATATATATATATATATATATATATATCTATATATATACATACATCACTTGCTCTCGTGTCCACAACCTTGACTCTTCTGAATTTTCTACCATCTGGCTAGACTTCATTGTCTTTCTATTACTAAATACATCTGTGCTATTTATCTCTCACCTAACTCTACCAACTATGTAAAATTCTTTGACTATTTGAATTCTAAAGTGGAGCACATCTTGACCCACTCTCCCTTCGCTGAAATCTTCATCCTAGGAAATTTCAATGTTCACCACCAGCTTTGGCTTTCATCCTCTTTAACTGACCATCCTGGTGAACAAGCGTACAACTCTGCTATCCTCAACGACCTAGAGCAGTTGGTCCAGCACCCTACTCATATTCCCTACCGTCTTGGAGACTGGCCCAACATTCTAGACCTATTCCTTACCTTAAACCCTTCTGCTTATTCTGTCAAACTGTTCTCTCCGTTGTGCTCTTCCCATCACAATCTTATTTCTGCACCCTGTCCTATCGCTCCTGTACACCCTCTGGACCCACCGAAGAGGCGATGCTTCTGGCATTTTGCTTCAGCTCGGTGGGACGACCTGAGGATGTACTTTTTCGATTTCCCGTGGAATGATTATTGCTTCCAGGATAGAGACCCCTCTGTGTGTGCTCAGCGCATCACAGAGGTGATTGTCTCTGGAATGGAGGCATACATTCCTCGTTCTTTCTCTACTCCTCACGCTTAAAAGCCTTGGTTCAATCGCGCTTGTTCTCGTGCTGTCAGTGATAGAGAGGTAGCTCACAAAAGGTACCAGAGCCTTCAAACTAATGCTAATTATGAACTTTACATTTCTGCCCGAAATCGTGCCAAATCTATTCTCCAACTAACCAAAAATTCTTTCATTAATAGAAAATGCCAAAACCTTGCTTTCTCTAACTCTTCCCGTGACTTCTGGCATCTAGCCAAAAATATCTCCTCCAACTTCACTTCTTCATCTTTCCCTCCACTCCTCAGTCCTGACGGCAACACTGCCGTCTCATCTATCTCTAAGGCTAAACTCTTCTCTCAAACTTTTTCTAAAAACTCCACTCTGGACGATTCTGGGCAAATTCCTCCTACTCATCCCCCCTCTGACTCCTTTATGCCTGTTATAAAGATTCTTCAAAAGGATGTTTTCTATGCCCTCTCTGGCCTCAATCCTCAGAAGGCTTATGGACCTGATGGAGTGCCTCCTATTGTCCTTAAAAACTGTGCCTCCGTGCTGTCACCCTGCCTGGTCAAACTCTTAAAAACTCTTAAAAAAGCCAAAGTTGTACCACTACTTAAATCAGGCAGTAGATCCGATATTAAAAACTATAGACCTATTACAGTACTTCCAGCATTTAGCAAGGTTTTTGAAAAAGTTATTACTTCCCGTCTTGTAATTTTTTTTGAAAACAATAATCTACTCACAGACTACCAGCATGGGTTTAGGGCAGGTCGTTCCACAGAAATAGCTATTTTACAGTTCATATCTAATGTATATCAGTATTTAGAAAAGTAACATTATTTAATTGGAATATTTTTAGATTTATCTAAGGCATTCGATACACTGACTCACAAAATTTTATTGAGTAAGCTAAGTCACTATGGCGTTAGAGGTATTCCCTTAAAACTATTTGAAAGTTATTTAACCAATAGGTCACAAGCTGTATATTGCAACGTCACGTATTCTTCTTTTAGGGCAATCAACAAGGGTGTACCGCAGGGGTCAATATTAGGACCGATACTCTTTCTCATCTATATACACGACATTGTTAATGTAAGTTCTAAATTCAAATATACGATTTATGCTGACGATACAAATCTTTTATTAGATAATGTAAACATTAACGATCTTCATATAAATTTAGGTACAGAACTAGAAAAAAATAATTATTGGACTAAAATTAATGAATTCTGAATATTGCAAAAACTAATTACATATTTTTTCAAAATCGTTCATTACAATATAACATTCCTCCTATAACCATAGAGGGAAACACATTAGACAGAGTAAATTTCACAAAATTTTTGGGTGTTTACATAGATGAGAATATGAATTGGAATCAACATATTTCATTTGTCACAAATAAATTAGCAAGGATGTGCGGTATTTTATACAGAGTCCGCAATAATCTCACACCTGAATCCCTCACTAGTATTTATTACACACTTTGTTATCCCCATCTCACCTATTGTGTATCAGTCTGGACCTGTAAGAAAATATCAGTAGCTCAAAATAAAAATTTTAGGTGTATATTCTATATGAGTAGGTTTGAGTCAACACGAAATATAATTAATACACAAAATTTTCTTAGTTTTCCAAATATTCATAAATATTTTTTATTGTTAAGCATTTACAAGTGCCTTACACAGTATTGTGGAGGTCAGCCTTTCAGACTGGTACACACATCATACAACATTCGAGGTAATGATACCAATCTCATATGTCCACAGTTCAGAACTTCTCTCTTTAAGCACAGTATATTATACTCAGGTCCCCAAATGTGGAATTCATTGCCTCTACATATTAAGACTATTCTCAATCATATAAATTTATCCATTTTTTTAAAATCTGTGAAAACTTATTTATATAATTGTCAAAGTAGTAATCAAATGTATTGTGTGGTATGAACTTAGTTTCACAAGTGTAATGTTCATTATTATTATTATTATTATTATTATTATTATTATTATTATAATTGATATTGATATTGTTATTCTCAGCAACATATTATTATAATTATTCTTATTGTTCTATACGTTAGTTAATAATATATTAGGTACCAATTTTGTGCCAATGTAAACATTAAATAAAATAATATAATTACATGTCTGTCGGGAAGCTTCGGCTTGACAGGCTGTGCCATTGCCATGTTTTAGGTTATGCTTATATATAACAATATTCTTATATTTTAAAGGCAATAAATATTTACTTACTTACTTTCGACTCTGCCTGTCAACACCTACCTTTCATTCTTGCTGGAAGTATGCCTTTATACAGCCTGTGCCTAAGAAGGGTGACCGCTCCAATCCCTCAAACTACCGTCCTATAGCTTTACTTTCTTGTCTATCTAAAGCTTTTGAATCAATCCTTAACCGGAAGATTCAAAAGCACCTTTCCACTTCTGACCTTCTATCTGATCGCCAGTATGGGTTCCGCAAGGGGTCTTTGAAAAGACTCCGCACTTTCTCATGCAGTTCTGTGATATCTGTCTTATTTGATTGAAAATAAGTGTTGAAAGAGGTAAACTTGGGTAGGACCTACTCCAAAAAGCAGTAGTACAGTTGGATGTAAGGATCATGCAAGCTTTTGAAAATCAGTTCAGCAGCACCTAGCTTTTCCGACAACCACATGTCTGAAAAAACAACTTGAAAGCTTCCCATTGCTCTATAAGCCTCTGCACCACGGCGACTAATGATAGCCACCTAGTTTGTGATGGGTGGATAATCTTGTGTGGCTTCAGATGTAGAAATGTCATTCTATCATTTGTCCATCACTTTTCACGCATACTTTAAACACTTTTGACATTACAAGACACGTATGCAACGCTTACAAACCTGAAATTTGGCCGCAGTTTAAACGGCGTGTGGAATGTCGCAGCGGCCCGAGGCTCTGGTACAGGGAGTCAGGGATAGGACACGTTACGTTAACATCCGGATTTCCGACCCCGACTTCGAACCACCTTATTAACAAAATACAGCCAAAACATCGATTTATCATTCTTATATGTTATAATTTTATTATTCATGTAGCATATACTCCACCGCCTTCCATCCTTGGGGTATATCCCCAACGAAAAAAAAAAATTCCGTGTAATTATCGTATCGTATCGTACGGTTTGGTAAAATTATCGTACAAAACGTACGATTATTAAAAACACTATCATACATCGTACCAACGGTAAAATTATCATATATGTACGATAATTATCGTACGGTTGGCAACCCTGCCAGAAAGTCCTGCGGTGCATTTGTGTGAAATGATGGCAGTGAATTTGTACCAGACAGTCCAGCATTCGACATGGCCAATACCAGGATTCAGCCTGTATTCCCAGTTGATGCAGAACAAGTTTACGTGGACTACTTTTTGGCCTTCTTGGATGAAAGAGTAGTTCAGCGAATGTGTGAGGAAACCAATCGTCATTAAGAACAGTGCACATTTGACTCAGTGGGTTCTGCAAAAATGATTATATGGACCCCGCTTTCTGTACATGAGATGTATGTTTTCCTGGCGTTGATGTTGCTCATGCCTCACGTGCGAAAGCATAACCTAGACTCCTAGAGGACTACTGGGCTCACGATGACACCATTTACACTCCAGTCTTAGGAAAATATATGTCTAGGGACCGATTCAGGGCCATCTAAGCGGTTATCTCCACTTTGCTGATAATATGTACCCTTCAGACACCGACCCCCTTTTGAAAATCAGAGAGATAATGGACATCATCAAGGGGAAGTTCCTTGCTTTTTTTTCAAACCAATGCAAAAAGTGGTAATTGATGGGTCCCTTGTGTTATTCAGGGGGAGTCTTTCCTTCAATCAGTATATTCCTAGCAAGCGACACCGTTTTGGGATAAAAATGTTTGTGTTGTGCGACTGCGAAACGAGGTATATGTTGGACTTTGTCATATATACGGCAAGCGATGCTGACATCAAGAAGACTGACCCACTCGGCTTCACAGGTTCAGTTGTAAATATACTACTGGAAAGATACTGGTGTTCAGTATACGGACAATTACTACAGCTCTCACCAAGTGCCTGAAGGAGCATGGAGTGGGCACTATCGGCACCGTAAAACAAAACAGGAAACACTGGCCTGTGTTTCCTACGTCTCGTCGGGGAGGTGCAGCTCAAATAGTCTGGGAAGATGTTAGCAATTAGATGGCATGATAAAAAGCCCGTCAACATGCTTACTATCGAGCACGTGGGGCACTTGCAGGATTCTGGGAAAGTCAACTTCAAGACGGGTGAGGAGAAAATGAAGCCTGATGCAATCATTGACACCAATATCAACATGCGGTTGGTGGAGAAGTCCGACATGATGATTGGATTCATCGATTGTCTTAGAAAGGGCTGTAAATGGTACAAAAAGTATTTTCTCTACGTCATCGACATGTGTATGCTCAATGCATACATACTGTACATGACCCAGGTCGGTGAGCGACTTCAGCCTTCTCTGAGACAGTTCAGTCGGACTGTCATCACTCAGCTGCTTGAGAGGTTCGGCCAGGTGACTGCACAGGCTCCAAGACGACACTCGGATGCACTTCCTGACAGACTTGAGGCACGTGACTTCATGGATAGGCACTATATAGAGTCCCTCCCTCCTACTGGTACCAGGAAAGTGGGCGTGGGCCGTTGCTACGTGTGTAGTCACTCCACACGTAAGCCCAAAGTGAGGAAGAATACCAGCTACAAGTGTCATGAGGCGGTGGCTGAATGGTTAGCGTGACGGTCTCGCGTTCAGGAGCTCCAGAAGGGACGCGGGTTCGAATCCTGGCCGCCGCACAGCTGAGGTTTTTCAGTCACCGGCGAGTGGCCTAATACTACCCACACGCTGGCCTGAAGACCACCCATCAACCTGGGCTCTAGATGTATCCATATCGTCTACTTGTTCAATTTGAAGACAAATTGTCCGCATAGCCGAGCCATGTTAGGCACGGGAATTTTCCATATCACTCACGCATCACGTGACAAGGCCCCTGTATATGGATAGTAACTGTGCGGTGGGAAAAAAAAAATGGCGGAGACGATACAAAACGCCCAACCTCGAGGAAGCTGATTCAGTGATAGAAGAAATATGAAGTTTCCAGTTAAGATTTTGAGTTAAGGATAGACCGTGGATGTTTAGTGAAGAAGAATGTGACAGCTGAGAGTTGTCGAAGGATAGGGAATACGTGTTTGGAAGATTATGTCGTGTTGAAAGATGGGGAAATTGAGTTAAGAACATAAGAAGTTTAAGACATTGAAGCCCACCAGGTTCCTTATGCCCCAATCGGAAATAATAGCAAGGTCAGAGGTTAAGCGTTCTGCAGCCTCCCGTCTAGAGTCTTGTAATTCCTGTTGGGAGGCTCTTCTGTTTAAAGAAGTTGAATAATGCAAAGTAGAGTCGTCGGCATATGAGTGGGTACGAGAGTTTGTTGTCTAAAGAAGATCATTGATGAATATGAGAAAGAAAGCAGGAGACAGGACAGAGACCTGCGGGACATCACTGTTGATAGGTTTAGGGGAAGAACAGTGTCCGTCCACAACTTCAGAGATAGAACAGCCGGAAAGGAAACTGGAGAAAAAGGTACAGAGAGAAGGATAGAATATGTAGGAGGGTAGTTTAGAAAGCAAAGAGTTGTGCCAGACTTTATCGAAAGCTTTCGATATATCTAGCGCAACTGAGAAAGTTTTCTCCGAAACGGCTAAGAGAGGATGACCAGGAGTCTTAAGAATGCAAGATCACCAGTAGAACGCCCAACTCCTGTGCACAACCCCTGACAGATGATGGAGTAATAAAGCAAGGGTAATCGACTTGGCAAGTCACATTATAGATCATTAGCCATGAAAATGAAACCCATGATCGCAGTTAAATCGCTGATTATGCAACACGTGGAATATGCATAGGTGTATCAATTATTTGCCTCATATACGTATACCTACCTACAGATGTCTTATAATATATAGACCTTGACCCTTCTGCTTTTATCTCGAGCAGGAATGGAGTAGTGTAGCTCTTAGGAAATAAGAGGAAAATTAAATATTTTTATTCATTTCACATAGAATGTTATAGACATTATTTCAAAGTCCTCTCTCATCAGACGAATTTCAACACTTCTCATCTCTAGCAACCCCTTGACCCCCCCCCCCCTCTCTCTAGACTCCTGGTGATAAGACTGCCACCCACCCCACTCCGCCCAGCCATTCCTGTACCATCTGATGTCTACCTGTCGCTTGAAAGTAATCATTCGGTACTCGGTTTACTAGGTTTTGAAAAGTAATCAAAACCGAATTACGGTTTGTAGACAGTACTCGGTTCCCCATCACTACTGAAACGTTCTAAAGCGAGCTGAGGTTGCTCCGTGGACCGTGTGGCCAGAATCCAATTTTGTTTTATGAGGTATATTTAGAGTTGCCAACCAGGGTGTGTCAGGTCAGCCCCGACGAAGCTTCAACTTTTCTTTCAATTATCCTAAATTACCTGTGTTTCTCTGGGACTTGTAACAATAGGCGCATCTAACATCACCATAGCCGATCCATGATTCAGTATGTCTCCTAACTTATATAATTGTATTTCGTTATAATTATATAATTGTGTTTTCGTTATAATTGTATTTCGTAAAGAATCCTTATAACCAAAAATAACTAAAATTATGAGTGTTCTTTTTCTTAAACAGAAAGGACATTGAATAAACAGAACAATAATATGAAAATATGTTCCTATTTTATACGACATCTGTGGGCCGAGGCAGCAGCGCACGCCATTTTACGGGTATCAGATAACTTCAATAAGCATATTTTACTGCACAAAGCAGGTGATGTCACTTAGTGACTTCGTGAGCTTTCATATTTATCTATTTGTGTGTATTTCATGGAGGCATAACTTACATTACTGTTTTCAGTTTTACTAGTGACACGAATTTGTGACTTTATCACACTTGAATTTTACTCAGTTAAGTGAATCAGACACCACAGAAATATTACCAGTGTGTGTATCAATGAATACAAAGATAAGCACATGCTTTGATTTTTTTTTACGACAAAGGAGACAGCTCAAGGGCACACAAAAAAAGGAAACTAATTAAAAAAGCCCGCTACTCGCTGCTCCCCAAAAAATAATAATCAAAGAGGTGGCCGAAAGAGGTCAACTTCGGAAGGATACCCTCCTCTTGATAAAGTTCAAGTCGTAGGCAGGAGGAAATACAGATGAAGGAAGATTGTTCCAGAGTTTACCAGCGTGAGAGATGAAAGAGTGAAGATGTTGGTTAACTCTTGCATAAGGGGTTTGGACAGTATAGGGATGAGCATGAGTAGAAAGTCGTGCAGCGGGGCCGCGGGAGGGGAAGCATGCAGTTAGCAGGTTCAGAAGAGCAGTCAGCGTGGAGATAGCGATAGAAAATAGAAAGAGAGGCAACATCGCGACGGAATTGAAGAGGTAGAAGACTATCAGTAGGAGGAGGAGTGCTGATGAGACGAAGAGCCTTAGACTCCACACTGTTTAAGTGCGAGTTAACTATAGTATGTATCGTGGATCATTTATAAAAAAAAAAAATCCGAATAGGCTATTATTTAGCTCACTACCGTCGCTCGAGGCACAAAAAACAGTTACTCTGCCAAGTTTGTGCCCCACATTTGGCGATGTTAGGTGCACCTATTGCACGTCAATGCAATAAGTGATAGTGTTGTTAATAGAAATGGATTGATCATTCTCGTTGTTTTATTTATTGGTAAACGAGAATATAAATGACCGATGCAAGGTTCTCCTCTTTAAAAATCTTTCCTGCATGAAAACCCTGCGAAATCAATCATAACTGAACTTTTTTTTTTAAATTCTGTTTGTATTACAATATTTGCTGAGTACCTGCTTTGGGTGTATCAGTCTCGCCTTTGACGTAATTTATCAAAAACATTAAAAAGTCAAGCATCTCGACAACCCGCCCTCCCCCTCAACACTAGGACGGCCAGGTGTTTGGGTCCGCTTCCAGCATATTACACTCCGCCCTCAAATGACTGCTGCATTTGGTTGGGGTGGTCCAAGACCTTGGGTCCAAGACCTTGTGCAGGACAATGGTGATGGCGTTTAAGGCCAGAGGTAGAGGGCGGAGTATCACACTGGAAGCTGAAGCCAGTGTACCCCAGATGTAGTGCCAGGGGCCTATGCTAAGTTAAGAAAGGAATTTAAATTGATCACAAGTAGGAGTATTGTAAGTGTTAAGCATCATCCAAGTGTCAAGTCTCCTCCTCTGGTCAGACTTCCATCCCCTCTCTCCCCCATGCACCTGCATCCCGAGTTGGTCATCATATAGCCCTACTTCCCCTTGCGCGTCCGGGGGTGGTTGGGCCCTAAATACCCCTCCCTCTCCGCTTGTATTTTTTTTTCTTTATCTCGCTACCACCTCCCTTGTGTCCCACCATGGACACAATGGACACCATGGACCTGCATCCCCCATTGGTCATAATACTCCCCTACTCAGCGAGACTTAACGGGGGACCGTCCGGCAGTGATTTTACGAAAAAATATGGAAAATAAGTTAAAGCCACTGAGAGATAATGTGGGCTGGACAATTCACCAGTGGCCGGTTTTGGAAAAAAATCTTTATTTAAAGGGCAAATTTAAAGGTACCGCGCACCCCCTGACTCACGTGAACGACAGCTGTTTTTTGTTTATACATCAATAGTTATGGTAAAATATCATTACACAGGTAATTATTATTATTTCTGATGCATTTTTTCGATAAGTCGCACGTCTGGCTGTGAAGCTAGGCATGAAAGCATAATGTGGAGCCGACGGCCTGCTCAGAACTCTCAGAGCGTCGTATTATGATAGATCCAGGAAGAACAGAGAAAATGCTCACAGACTCCAGCCAAACGATCAAAGAAAAAACAGAAAATACGTGTCAGTGAAGGGGTATGCGGCTGGAAACTATTGATAAAACCTGGTGACAATGAGGAAGGTCGCGCCTTCTGAAACCCTAGTTCTTAGAAGGATAATACTTTTTGTACGTGTTAGCCTATAGCTAACCTATAGCCTATAGCGCTGATATGCTTTCTTGAGGGGCCTGGTGGTCGGTCCCAGCCCGTCATGGCGCAGGCAAGTATTTATAGTGGCGCCATCTATTATCGGCTCATGCTGTCCCCCGGAGCTCATTCTTGATTCACTTGGACGGTTTCCTCTAGAGTCCGGGTTGATGGGTGGTCTTCAGGACAGCATGTGGGTAGTCTTAGGCCGCTCGGCGGTGACTGAAAAATTCCAGGTGGTAGCGGTGGATTCAACGCTGCGTCGTCAAGAAAGCGGTGAATGGGGGGCCCGCATGCTAACCACTCAGCCACCGCCTACCCAAACACAAACATTTTATTTTTACCTACATTGTAAGAAGGACCAGGTGCAATATCAAGAGCTAGCATGCATCAGGAATATGCTTAGAAACATGTTTGCAAACTTAGAATATGTAATTTTGGCGAATAGTAACAATAAATAATCAGTGCTAGATTTAAATGTTTTAGGTACCATTTTAAAGAGGCATGAAGAGGCAATAAAGATACTTTTTTGTTTTTTTTGTTTTTCACGAAAAATCGTGAACCGCTTAAGCGCGAGTGAAAAAAAAAATACTGTAAAAAAATATGAAACTGAAAAATCTGGCTCTTTATTTTTGTTTCACCACTTGCAAGTTTTTCATTTATGTTAAAAAATTTCCTAAATATGTGATGAACTGAATGTAATGTTTTTTTTTTTTTTAAATAAAAAAATCGTATATATTTTTTTTTTTCTATTTATCAAAATATTTTGAAACTTCTGCAATATTTTCACATCATTCAGGTTGGGCTGGATAGCCAATCACGTGCGACCTTAGATGCTGTATTTGGGCTTTCACGTGTAGTTTGTTTACATATCGTCGGTCAAGCGGGTCTCTCTTAAGAAAAGCACCAATATGTCGGTCACCTCGGGATTTCCGTCACCAAGAACTGTGTCCAAGGTGATGGGAATATCCCACGCTCTGCAGTAGTAGCCTGTGCCGAGCGACAGAGGGAGGGAGGGAAGGAGGGAGTTACCTCCGTTTTTTTATACCTTCTTTTTCTTTCCAGTAGCTTCTTTTCACTCATTATTCATTATTGTTTTACACTAGTGATTCGGTACCAGTACTTGGTGTTCATGAGCGTTATCATTGTTCAGATAAATGAGTATGATGCTAGGTGTTAGAAGCGCGAAAATTTGACAACGTCGGAGCTTACAGGGTTAAAAGTGATGTGCTACAGCGTGGATGGAATATATGTTGTAAAGTTCACTATAGCGGTCAGGTCCGCCAACGGCTGAAGAAGAAGAGGAATACCGGTGTTCTTCTTTTGACCAGTACCGCTTTGAATCGCTTCTTAGGTCCTTCTTCGTTATTTAGACTCAAATACTTAAGTCTACACTCGTAGATACGTCACTCTGCTCTGAGCTCTGTTTCCGTACAATTTGCCTACACGATGTCTTGCTTTTCTATTTTATTTTCCTTTTACTTTAGCCTACTTTGGTCTTTCCGCTTTTCCCTTTTCTATTCTTTTGTTTGTTTTCTACTATTACACTTGTTCTTTTCATTTATCTCTTACTTCTGTATTATTTTATCCTTGGAGGAATAATACACCGTATTCTTCCTCCAAGCTTTTCTCCCACACAGCTGATACCACAGCTGCCTTGTGATTGGCTGGCACGCTTTGCTTAAGCGATTTGGATTCGCTAGTAAGCCTGATGATGTCATGAAGGTTTTCACCCAATCAGCTGCCTCTCTGATCCCACATCCTTTTTTCTGAATTCAGATGAAGCAAAGGATGTGAGGAGGGCGTAAGTCTTAACAATGTGGGGAGTTACATCCTCGAACTTACATCCTCATTTCTGAATCTGGCCCCTGAGCCTCCACCACACTCCGGGCAGGCAGTCTCCCACTGGTCGCCACACAACTCAGACCTCTGTACATAGCACTAGTAAACGCTCTGCACCAACAACGCGTTTCCATCTACATTATGGCGCAGTGAGAGGTGCCTGGTGCAGCCGTGATGGCCGCGCCTCGCCCCACGCTTCACGACTTGGGCGCTGCCGCCCTGACCTACGGGATGGACGACTCTGCTGTGCCGTATGCATATTCACAAGAAGTAGCACAACTTTTCAGCCCCGCGCCGCGCTCCTCTCTGATTCGCCGGCTGGCTCTCAAGCTCCTCCCACCTCCTCTGCGCCTCTCGGCCTTTGCCTCGCTGTCAGTGTCTCACACACACACACACACACACACATGCGAATGTGTGTGTGTGTGTGTGTGTGTGTGTGTGTGACAGAGAGAGAGAGAGAGAGAGAGAGAGAGAGAGAGAGAGAGAGAGAGAGAGAGAAAGTTGCTTCATGAACTACACACACACAGTGTGCGAGTGTGTGTGTGTGTGACACTGACAGCGAGGCAGAGGCAGAGAGGCGCAGAGGAGGTGGGCGGAAACATTTGAAACATTTGAAACATTTTATTATCCCTTTTTATACAATTATGTATTTACAATAATTTACTAGTGCAGGGAGCCCATTTAAAGCTGTATGCTTTTTGGGCAGTACTGGAAAATTAGGTGCCGGACTTAATCAATAGTGCAATAAGAAAAGAAAAAGAAAAATATATATATATATACATATACATACACATATACACATATACACACACATACACATATACACATATATACATATCGCTACCTCATTGCAAGAGGGTCGTAACTCCAAATTTGCTAGTTTTGAGTTATATGGTGTACAAGATTGCCGATTTGATTCTGCATCTTTTGGTAAAAGAGTCGTAAATCTAGGTGAATTAGCGGCCGAGAGATGGCACTAAGAAGATTTTTAGTGAACATCAAAATATCTCTGAGGGTTGTGGCAACAGTGTCGTAGTCAGTGTTACTATGGCAGTCGTTGAGGTAACATCTCTCGAATTTTGTTCATGACTGTTGTAAGTAGGTTTTACGACTCTTTTACAACTAAAGTGAGAGCACACAAGTGGTGTTCTATTTCTAGTTAAGGCTTTCTAGCAGTGAAAAATAATAATTTCTTAAAGTGACTTGACGTGATAAATCAAATTGTGTCTTTCTTGTACAAAAATTTTAATAGAAAAGTGTGTGGTAAAACAAAATGTGACAATATTGAACAAAAAGTCCGAGAAAACACTTGATTTAATATGACTTGCGTCTCTTTAACTACAAAACCACCAAAACCACCAATTTAGTAACAATGTCTTACAATGAATTGCAGCTGTGTTGCAGAAACATGTCTTATCAAAAACGCAATTGTCCTTGTTGTAACATAACAAATGTCAGTTTAGATACAAAACATTGCAGTCATTTTCAATTACTACATTGCTTTTCAGAATTTACTCAATGACGTCATGATTAATTAATGATGTCCCGTGGATTGAAATGTGTGCAAATGGCATTGCAAAGAAGAAAAAAATTGGAACAGGCTAGTGAGAAAGACGGATCGGTATCAGGTGAGTGATGCCTTCCTTTGTAATGGTTAAGAGTGTGGGGCTTATAGCATGGTCTGGCTCCAAACAGTCTTGGAGTAGGGAATAGCCTAGACTGGCCACTGCCAGGCTAGGAACAGGGCCCGGATTGGCCCCTGCCAGGCCAGGAAATACAGTCTAAAATGGGATGGATGGGAGGACCAGGTTAGGTGGTATATTAAGGTTAGGGTAGTGACCTACAAATTAAAAATTTACCCCGCATTCTTAACTTATACCCATTTCCTCAAGTTTTTTGTTATAGGCTAGGCTATTAGGCCTATCATCATCCTAGACATTAGGCTAAGCCTAGGCCTAGCCCACACTGGCTACACTTAATATCATGGGCAAAAATATATTGGCCCCTGACAGGCTAGGAATAGGGCCCAGATTGGCCCCTGCCAGGCTAGGAAATACACTCTAAAATAGGAGGGTTGGAAGGACCAGGTTAAACGATATATTAAGGTTAGGGTAGTGACCTAAAAATTTTTGCACCTGCATTTTCAACTTTTACCCATTTCCTCAAGTTTTTATCATGGCTAGGCTATTAGGACTATCATGCCATCTTCCTATATATTAGGCTAGGCCTAAAGAATTTCTATTATCTTATCAAGCATGCTAGTTTCTATGCAATTTAACTAAATACATGTTATTTTTCACCGCAGAACCTGATGATAAGAACGATGGACGTAAAATGAATCCTGACTTAAACTCAGCACCACCAGATGCCCAGACTGTGTTGCCAGAAGCAAATTCATCTCAGTTTGGTAAGTTATTTATATATAAATGTTAAGATAGCTTTTCTATAAGTATAGTTTGCTTAAGTTTGGGATTGATTTTTTTTATTTCCTTGAAACAGTTAAGAATAAAAAAAATGAATTATAGATATAGGACCTTTTAAATTATATTTTAATGCAACAACAAGCTGGATTGCGTAGTCATGTTAAAATGGAATTGGAGAAAATTTATTTCCAGAGCTGGCACTTGAGTCGGTCGTTGTGGTAGTGGAGTGTCTTTGGGGGGATGGGGGTGGAGTCCGTCTGCAATTAGTATTTTAGGGATGCAGTCAGTTCAGTCTTACTTTTTTAATTACGGGGTAGTCGGAGCTGGAGTCGGAGTTGATTTTTCAAATAAATATGAGTCAGGAGTCAGAATTGCTTTTTTAAGCTAAGGGGGAGGGTCTGAATTGGAGATTCAGTTGAAAGAAAAATCTTCTAACTTTGCAATCCTGACAGCAAGTGCTCAATTAAATGAGTGTTCTTCTTTATTTTCAGTAAGATCATCTTCTAGTGGATCATCTTCCAGTGGATCATCTTCTAGTGGATCATCTTCCAGTGGATCATCTTCTAGTGGATCATCTTCCAGTGGATCATCTTCCAGTGGATCGTCTTCCAGTGATTCATCAGACAATGACACAGAAAAGAAATATGGTGGTTTTTGCACTGATGACTCCGATAAAGATAAAGAATATGTTCCAGATTATGAGGCTGAAAGAGATAGTAGTGATGAAGAGCAAGATGACACTACAAATTGGATTTATGCAGGATTGAGTAAAGCTGTAAAACCGAATGGAAAAGAAAAGCAATGTGAACAAGAAGATACAGCAGCTGGAAATAATGGAATACAGGATGGAAATGAAGAAGTTATGGGGGAAAATGTAGAATTAACTGCTATAGAAGGAAGAGTGAAAATCAACAATGTGGAAATGAGTACCAGTGAATTAGTTAGCCCCAAAAAAACAAAGAAACGAAAACTGAAGCAGAGTGAGTGGAAACGGAATATGAATAAAAAGAGGAGAAACATGGGACTTGCTTATGAATCGGCTGCAAAGAAACAGAAAGAGGCGCGGAAAATCAAACCACCTTGTAAAGAAACTTGCAGGATGAAGTGCACCAGTAACATATCTCATGATCAAAGACAACACATTTTTGAATCATACTGGAACCTAGGGGATATTGACCTTCAAAGAGAATACATAGCAAAATGTACAAAGGAAGTAAAGCCAATTTACAGATGCATAAGGGAAAACAGACAGCGTGGACCAAGGGGAAACAACATTTGGTATTCCTTCCCAGTTGATGGTACATTAACAAGAGTCTGCAAAACATTTTTCCTCAATACTCTTGACATAAATGATAGGGTTACTAGGACAGCATTAACTAAACATAAGAGAGCAGCAGGATTGGTGTCTGAAGTAGATAACAGAGGAAAACATAAAAACCATCCTACGCTTGATCCACAAATCAAAGAAGGAGTTAGAGCTCACATAGAAGGAATTCCTAGAATCGAAAGTCACTACACCAGGGCACGGACAGCTAGGGAATACATTTGTGGGTCTCGAAGCCTGGCAGACATTCATAGGGATTATGTCCAAGAATGTAAAGATAAGAAGAAGCCCTATGCAACTTACTCAATGTTCTACAATATTTTTCAGAATGAGTACAATATCGCTTTCTTTGCTCCTAAGAAAGATCAGTGTGACTTGTGTGTGTTGTTCAATAATGCAGATGGGGAAGCTAAGGAAAACTTAAAAGAAAAGTATGACACACATCAATGTGAAAAGGTACTTTCAAGGGAAGAGAAGAAGCAAGATAAAACTGAAGGAAATGCTATAGTTGCTGTGTATGATCTACAAGCCGTACTGCAACTTCCACAAGGTGATGTATCCACCTTCTATTACAAATCAAAATTCAATGTCCTAAATTTCACAATTTATGATATCAAGACTAATGAATGTGACTGTTTTCTTTGGGATGAAACAAATGGTAATAGAGGAGTGAATGAAATAGGCTCTTGCATCCTAAGTTATATTAAAGAATTATGTGATAAGAATCAAGGAGAAGACAACATTGAAATAATTTTCTATTCTGATAACTGTGCTGGGCAACAAAAAACAAATTTATGCTCGCATTGTATTTGTATGTTGTCACTAATTTGCCTGTTAAGTCAATCACCCATAAATATCTGATAAAAGGCCACACACAGAATGAAGGCGACTCTGCGCATTCTCTGATTGAAAAACAAATAAGGAGACTGAAGAAAGGGGGACCAATATTCGTTCCTGAAACCCTTGTCACTGCGATTCGCTCTGCAAAGAAAACAGGCCAGCCGTTCCAAGTTCGCGTAATGCAGTATGATGACTTTAAAAATGTGAAGTCTCTTACTACACAAATGGGAGCAATCAATGTCAAAGATTTAAGATTAAGTGAAATCAAAGTCATGAAGTTTGAAAAGCAATGTCCAGCCTCAGTCTTAGTGAAATATTCATACAGTGATGAATTCAAACGTGTTCAATTGATCAGAAAACCAAAGGTTGCCACAGATCTCTTGCAGTGTTACTCAGAGAAAATTCCCCTAAGCGAAAATAAGAAAAAAGATCTTAAAGAACTCTGTGAAAAAGGCTTAATCCCACGTCCCTATTCGGACTTTTTTAACAACATTACCTAATTTTGATGCTTAATTGGTCACAAAGATGTAATACTTGTCATTCAATTTTTTTTTTATAACTGAGTTACGGCCAAGGGTGACACAAATTTAAAGGAAATACTTGCTTCATGTATTTTAAACCTATCTATTTGAAAGATTTCATTAATTTGAAGGAAATTGTTTGCTTTATGTGGCTGAACCAATTGATTTGAAAGAAAAAAAAACTTTTTTTTTTAACTTTTTTTTTCTTGGTATGCATTTTGTTGGAAGAATAACAACAGAATATAATGGTATAATTTATTTCTGAATAGGTACACAGCATTTATGATTTATTTCAATTTGTTTTGTTACTGAATGGATAAATACTGTTCTTTTTGTAAGGAATATTTAGTTTTATAATAAACTGGAATCATACATTTGTAGTATTTTTTGTGTCAAAAAAGACCTAAAATAAGTTACAACACCTAAAATTTTAAATTTTCATTGATAAAGCGTCGTAAGTCAGAAAATAAAAATAAAAATCCCTATAAAATGCATCTAAAGGAACAAAGTGTTCTTTTGTTTAGTTAATACTAATGAGGAGCCATATTCACCTAATAAAGATGGTAAGTTTTGTTGTTTTGTGAAACATGATCAAATTCATAGGACTTAGCAACTTTCAAATGCGTCTCCTGAAAAATCAGGAATTTGGAGTTACGACCCTCTTGCAATGAGGTATATATATATATATATACATATATATATATATATCTAGATATATACATATATAGACAGATATATACATATACATATATATACATACATACATAGATATCTATATATATATATATATATATATATATATATATAGATATATATATATATATATATATATATATATATATATATATATATATATATATATATATATATATATATATATATATATATATATATATATATATATATATATATATATATATATATATATATATATATATATATATATATATATATATATATATATATATATATATATATAAAAAGATATATATATACACATATATACACACATATACACACACACATACACACACATACACATACACACATCTATACACATACACACATATACATACACACACATACACATACAAACATATAATATATGACAAAAGTAAAATGATAATAATGATAATAATAATAATAATAATAATAATAATAATAATAATAATAATAATAATAATAATAATAATAATAATAATAATAATAATAATAGTTATAGAAATAATAATAATGATTAACATTGTGATAATTATAAAATAGTAATAGTAGTGTAAATAATAATTAAAGTGATAATATTAACACAATATCATTAGTACAAAAATTGTAATTGATTTATAAAAATAATATGGTAGTACTGTAACTGATAATGTAAGTAGTAATAGTATTAATACAATAATAATAGTATAAGGTAATAATTGATTAAGCTGAGGACACACTCTGACATATGATACATGGACTTAATAATTATAATTGAGAAGAATATGCTTTTTAAATTGTTTTTTAAAGGAATGTATTGAATTTAGAGCTTTAATATTATTAGGAATAGAATTCCAGGTTTTAGGTCCTGAATAAGAAAGTGAGTGAAAGCGGAGCTTGAGAGCCAGCCGGGGAATCAGAGAGGAGCGCGGCGCGGGGCTGAAAATCTGTGCTACTTCTCGTGAATATGCGGCCCGTACACCACCGCCCACCACAGTGACCACACACCTGTCGGCCCCGCCCCACCTCGGTTCCCGCGCTCCGTGTACATGGCAACACCAGCAAGCCAGCCGTCACCGCCACCGCAGCAGCCGCCAAGCCCCGACGTGGCCGCACTCACACACCGGGTGAACCACCTCTACGAAACCGTAGCATCTCTGATCACCTCACCACCTCAGGGCGTGTCACCATTCAACTACTGGTACCCACCACCCCTTCACAGACCCCCACCGCCAGCTTAAGCACCCACCACTCTGCCATTCGGTACACCACTAACTGCGTCTCAACCAGTCTGGTCTAGGCCCCCGCCCACCATATCCACCGCGGCTGGCTTGCCCCTGCCCACCATGCCTGCCACGGCTGGCATATCTTCGGCCACCATGATGGAGCTTCTCCGGAAAGGTCGTCAAATTGACAGAACGTAGGCAACAAGCCACCCGTACCGCCAGGTGACCTGCAATCTCTCTAAGTTGATCCTTCAAGACAGAGCACTGTCACAAATAATGGTAGTGTGAAAAAGAAGTAGTGAAATCCGGAGAACCTCCTGTGGAAAAGTGGTTTAGGGACGACGTGACGATAGGGGCAAGTCTCTAGAGCCTTAGAAGCATCTGACTGGGTCAGCACCACCTCGCAGATACCACCTGTCAACGGTAGGGAAGGCAGAGAGTGACGATGAGCAAAAATAGAGACTGTGATACTCAGTTTTGCAAGTCCCCAGGTCTGACGTCTGGCCCGTTGCATAAAGCGACAAATCATTACGAATTAATACCACTGTGGCAGGTAAGTCTAGCACCATCACCGAATCATTGACAGAGAAAGGGAGAGGTTCCAACTGTTAAGCCTCAAACTCATCCTTTGACTCGAAGGGAAGGTGAATCACTATACGCAGCTTCCGGCGTCAGGAATGACTTCAGCAAGGGATAGTAGTGGTGTATGGCATGCATATCAAATAAAGGTGTTAGTTGGTGTTCCTCTTCTCCTATTTTTAAAGCCCTTTGTAAATCTCTGACAAGGAAAAGAGAAAAAGTAACCCTACCACAATCTGCATCCACTACATTCTGAATTACTAGTGCATTAGTATGGAGGACAGAGTTGACCGCACTATCCAAGGCAGGCAAGGTTTGTTGAACACGTGCCATTTCGTACAGATTCCCCATGCCGGTATACAACTCATTAAAGGAAGTCCCCAAGGTTCGAGAATAAGAAGCAATGTCCTGTACCGCATGCTCAAGTCTGGAAATGTGTAAGGAGTTCATCTGAATGGTTTTGTGTTGAGTAGCAGCAAGTGAGGTCAAGTGGTTATACCTATCCCGCAGTTCCTCCACATCCTCATCCATTGCGGTTCCAAACAACATGCGGGAAAGTTGCCCAATCCCATTGACCAAGCCCCGCTTAGTACGGTTAGAAAAGGAAAGGTCTGCGTAGTTCTCTAAAGCCAGGGTTAGAGTGTCATTCAAGTACCATATGCGCTCATGCATCAGACGCGTGATACCCTCTACAGGAGCATTCCTATCCAGCTGCAACGCAACCTCAGTCACTTGTTCCGTTATTGTCCTCAGAGTGCCCGGTATTTCTACCTGAGCAGTAAACGGGTACTGGACCGACAGGACATCTTCAACCAGAGAAACCCGGCCCAAATGAGCAGAGAGGGCTCCCGGTTTGAGGTGCGCAGGGTCTCCAGCCAGAACAGAGCGCAGAAGGAAGTAGAAGGCGAGGGGCAACATTTCCTGGAACCAAGCAGAAAACTCTTATTGGCGAGGACGCAGGTTATAATCGTGCGGTGGATAGATAGACAAGGCATCGTCAGGCTGAGGCAAAAAGGCGGTTCTCGCGGGTTCAACTAAAGTCAAATCAATGACCTCAGGCTGGGCGTCAGTCTTTTTGAGACGATCACTATGCACAATTCCATACGAATTAAAAATGAGGTCATGAAGCTCAAATTTGTGTCCACCTAGTTGTCTAACTATCTGGCGTGGGCCCACGAATTTAGGGGACAACTTCGAATGTCTCTGGGACTCGAAGCATAACAAAGTCACCCACTTTTAAGGAAATTGGGGCGGCACGCTTGTGTTGCTGCAAGCACATAGCCTCAGATGTAGCCAGTAGTCTCTCTGACGTTTCTATGAATATCTGAAAAAAAACTTTTGAGTTGAACCATAGACTCCGTATCCTTGACGGGTGTCGGCGGAACCGCCTAAATATTAGGCGGGCAAACTCGGAAAACAAAACTAAGGCGTCATGACTTTATTTTTTGTCCTAGCCTCACTAAATTTTGCATGTAGCCTGCCACTGATTATGCTCATGGACCCATGAAGTCACATTTTTATTTCAGTTCGTGTTAGTATCAATAAGATATACAAAACACTTATGCACCGCTAAAAGACGACACTAACATCGCTTCTGCCCGCTCAGTTTCTGTATTTTAAAGCCACTCTTGCTTGAGAGAGAGAGAGAGAGAGAGAGAGAGAGAGAGAGAGAGAGAGAGAGAGAGAGAGAGAGAGAGTAATCATACTAAAAAATATTAGCCTAATGCATCTCTGGACCGATTTATTTTGCGGTGGATGCATTTATAGATTTTTTTTTTACGTAATATCCTTACCTCTTATCCAATTTCATGCTCCCTGTTACTTATATTACTAGACACCTGTTCTGCATTGCTTTCTGTAATACATGATTCACTCGTAAGTCCACGAAGAATTTATAGATGGTATGTCTTTTAAGGATGTGAGGAAACCAGTGTTGTAGGTGGAATTCCTGAAGTGGAGAGAGAGAGAGAGAGAGAGAGAGAGAGAGAGAGAGAGAGAGAGATTTATTACTATTCGTAAATGCAAAATAATAGCCTAGTGTTCGTAAATGCAAAATAATAATATAGTATTCCTAAATGCAAAATAATAACCTAGATTCCTAAATGCAAAATGATAGCTTAGTATTCCTAAATGTAAAATAATAGCCTAGTTTCCTAAATGCAAAATAATACTTAGGTTTCCTAAATGCAAAATAATAGTTTAGTATTCCTAAATGCAAAATAATAGCCTAGTTTCCTAAATGCAAAATAATAGTTTAGTATTCCTAGATGCGTAATAGCCTACTAGTTTCCTAAATGCAAAATAATAGTTTAGTATTCCTAAATGCAAAATAATAGTTTAGTATTCCTAAATGCATAATAGCGTACTAGTTTCATGAATGCAAAATAATAGCCTAGTCTTCTAAATGCAAAATAATAGCTTTGTATTCGTAAATGCAAAATGATTGCTTGGTATTCCTAAATAGCCTAGTGTTCATGAATTCGAACTAACAGTATATTATTCCTAGATGCTAAATAATAGCCTAGTGTAAATGAATGCAAAATAATAGCCTGGTTTAACTAAATGCAAAATTATAAGCTAGTGTACACAGTAAAATTATAATGTATTTGTCTTCACTACTTCATTGACTTATTAGCAAGTTATTACAGATTGTAAAACTCTTCCCACTTATAATCTATTACAGAAGTTGTTGATACGGTATAACATGCAGAAAACCTTACATCATACGAAAAAAATCCAATATTCCTCAAAACTACTCACCTCGTTCCAAGGAGATCAAGACTCCCAGGTTAAGAACCGCTGAATGGACCGTATTGGCTATCAGTTCACCTCCTCGCCGCCAGAGGCCCCTTGCGTGCGATACAGGGGCGGAATCCACAAACATACTCACTAACTACGAACTAACATAACTACGCACTATTGATTTAGCGACCGACATTAGCGTCAGATTCACGAAGCAAACCTCAGATGGTAGTTAGAGGCGCGCTAAGTCAGCGAGACCGCTGATTCGTTGATGACGTCATTGGCCTTGCAGCGAAATGCAAGCACGTTTACAGAACCGTCAGCCAATCCTAGGGAGCCCCCTCCAGCTGCTGGTTCAAGAAACCCATTCTCTTTTCCCATTTTTCTTCCTTTTAAGGCAAACTGTACTAAATCGTAATCTACAAATTCAATTATTTCATTGTTTGCTGCACATTTACGTCAAGGGAACTTTGCC